>NC_056581.1:5625633-5747481 GCF_018340385.1 Cyprinus carpio | reverse complement strand
TTTTTTTTTTTTTTGAGAGGACGACGCGCCCCGAAGAGGGAAAAGACCGACGGAACACATGTAGTGCATGCGCGACGACAGAGCAGATAGGCTCAGCTTAGATGTTGGTTGTCAACTAGTTGTGTTGCCTTGAGGCTTCTGTTCCAGACTCGTCCCATCACTCGTAGGATGCCAGGACGCCCTCCCCCCCCCCTGGAGAGAGATTCCAAGTGGATTTGCTGCAACTGCTGGTGGTTGAGGAGAAGAGAAGAGACCCCACATGATCGTACAGCGAATGGGGTGTACATACATTATTAAGTGCCTATATAAATGCATCATTATTATTCATATAGGCTAACGTAGATAATAATGTGATAATACCATAATTCAATAGGGCTATATTTTTATATTTTGGTTATGAGTATTTCCCTTTTTAAATTCGTGTTTGTTACCTAATAACGTTCTTGGTTAAATTAGTGTTTAATTTACAAATGAAACTACGCGAATATTCATTTATAATTCTGATATTTATTATTATAGGGTTAGTTGTTTAAATTCATTTACTCTAAGTGCAACTTCCAGGAAAAAATGTTATTGGCATCGGCTTTTACAGTATAGGCTTTTATTTACAAACTCTTCAGGGCTGCGTTTTCCAAAAGCATCGTTAAAACTAGCAGTAACTCTGAACTATGTGAACAAAGAACGCTTCTGTGCGCTGGCATCCTCCACAGGTTAAGAGATTAAACAAACACTGTTTAATACACTCAGTTAACCAAATGAACAAGACACATTTTATGCTAAAAGTTGCACAAGTCGAGAGAAAGAACGCAGATGTGCTGGGTATACAAACTTCTTTAACTTGAGCAAACGCTGCTAATACACATAGGCGTACATTTGTTAATAAAGTTAATAAACGAAACAGGCATGTTTTTTAATGCAGTGAATAAAAGGAACATCCCCTCGCATGCCTCTGCTCATCATGACCGTACCTGGATCAGTGAGCTGCGTCTCTCGGGCCTAGACGTCACTTCCAGTGAGGCCTGTTTACACAGCCCCCTGCCCCTTGACGGTCCACCCCCACGGCCAAAACGCGCACAAAGCGAGAGCGCGAAAATGAAGCGCACAGGAAAAACTGCAGCGCTACGCTCAATACTACCGACACCGCAAAATAAAACAGTGTTGCAAAGAAATTGTAGAATGACTCAAGAAAATATGTTTGCAAAACCATTGCTTTCGCACTGTATTATTTATGTTTGCAAATTTTTTTTCCACCCTTTATTTTTGTTTGCAAAAAAGCAACCAAATTATTTTCCTGCAATACTTTATTTTTGTTTGCAAAACTTTATTTTCTTTTGCAAAACTTTATTTTTTTGCGTATATATGTGATATTATATTGATTCCATAATTTACATACTAGCTTTCAGAATTTCTTTTTGGCCATAACAAAATAAACTTCACCTAACAACTGCACCAAACTGCATATTTTTTCTCATTTTAGGCTTTGAA
The DNA here is from genome assembly GCF_018340385.1 of Cyprinus carpio. Lineage (NCBI taxonomy): Eukaryota > Metazoa > Chordata > Actinopteri > Cypriniformes > Cyprinidae > Cyprinus > Cyprinus carpio. The sequence goes on along the minus strand of NC_056581.1, from coordinate 5,745,996 downwards.
TAATCCTTTTTTTTTTTCTCTTGAGTTTGAGCTCCATATTCTCCTACATCATGCCATACTGTATGTAAAAAAAAAACCACAGCAAAAGTGAAAGCTTGATGGATCAAATATTATTCTCATCAAAAACACATTCAAAAATTTAATTATTATTTTGTATAAATGTTCATTAATCTGTTTTTTATATTTATATTTATATTATTATTATTATTATTAGTATTATTATTATATATATTTTACTAGTATTTCACATGAAAGGCTTCACAGGTTTATCCAGAGCACCATAATCCCTTGCTTTCCTCATCGGGTTGCTTCCTGCACCAACTGGCAAGCACACTTGAGAGGGAGAGAGAGCGAGCACAATTCTCTTTGACGGCAACACTGGCTTGTGATCTTGAAGCAAATACGGGATGCCAGAAATCACACAAGTGTAATGCATTCTAATGAATGAGAATGGAGGATGAGAGACTGGCATGGACAAACATGACTCATCTGAATTATTCCATTAGAAAACGGTCGATGTTCCTTTTGACTTTAATTAGAAGCTTCTTCACATAGATCTGCCAGGCCTGGGCTGATAGTACAATTAAAGATTCTTCTCTACCACTCACATCCTTAAACCCAACTCATGAATAAACCAAAAGAGCAGCCTGAAGGCTCACACTCTGAAACAGGAATCACGATTACAACACACTGGAGGCATGGCTTTCTGCTGTAGACTTGGCGATAGTGGAATTGGGCAGTTTATCACAGCGCCTGTGCGTATGGACATGTTCCTTGATTTCTGAATAAATTCAGGGGAAAAGGCTTTCTTGTGAGAATGTTTTCATGGTGACATGGTCAGCAGCACTGAATGATTTTTGTGTGAGATTTGCGAGAGAGTTCAGGCAGCAAGTTGCCTGCTGGGTATGGTTAGAGTGGATTTTTGCCAAAAAGCTCATCTACTAGTGATGATTCACAATTGTTAAGTCATCAAAGTTCAACAGAGCAGTTGATTAGGGAGGCAGAGAAGTTCTTTTTATTTTAGCTAATGTTGCTTGAATTAGCATACTAACAGCCGGCAAAGCTTTGCCTTGTACCATATACATTATGCCATGGCGGTACTATGGTACGTTGATGGTATCAGATGGTAATACTGTTGTACTTTGAAATATATGATTGTATTTTCAAGAATACCGTAGTATAGGTCTATTTGTTTATTTATTTGTAAATTTATCCAAGGTGTAGATAAGTTTGTTTCTTCATCAGAACAGATTTGGAGAAAAAATACATTATTGCATCATTGCATTACATCAGTTGCTCAACAATAGGTCTTCTGCAGTGAGTAGGTGCTGTCAGAATGAGAGTTTAAACAGTAAGCCTAATAAAAACATCACAATAATCCACAAGTAATCCACTCCAGTCCATTAATTAATGCCTTGCGAAGCGAAACAAACAGACCGCTTTGCATTTTTTTGCATGCCATTGTGTTTAATTATACTATTTTGAATGCAACATATTTTATTTAAATGATGCATAAGAAACTCAGTTGGAAACCAGATTAATTATACAGGGTGTTGAGTCAACTCAGTCAACTAATCATTCCAGAATGTCTTATCTAGTCAGGTTTTGCACATCCCAGTGCAGATAAATGAAATTCTGGGAAAGTCCCATGAGGACTCTGAGTGTGCATGTGTTTATGTTTGCATGAGAATGAGACAATGTACATAGAATTGGCTGAGAGCTGAATTCTCTGTGGTTGATGTACGTGACATCAGGGAAAAAGAAGTATGCCTGTAGTAATAACTTAATTTGAGTAATTATCACACAATTCCACATGACAGTGGTACAGGTGCAGCATAAGTCTTTGGGGTGTAATAAAATGTGTGCACACAAACACATGCATATATGAGTTACTTTGTAGTTGCTATTGATTCATACCTCAGTGTTGTGTTTTCACATGTGGTATATGTTTGTTGAGTGAGAACCAGGGATCAGAATTTGTTTAGCTTTAATAGTAAGTTATTTATTTTCTTAACAGTTTTTTTTTCATATGTGTATGTTTTTAAAAGCAAATATTATAAAATATTATATCAAATTAACCAAACTGTGTGAACGTGATCCAAATTTAGCACCTTTAAAACATGACTGCTAACTGTATTCTCTCCCTTTGTGAACATAGCCATTGTTCCTGAAGATATTAAGCATCCAAAAGACAGAATGAAACAAAACTTATAAGAAAAACCGATCAAAGTCAAGAACACACAGAGGTCACATTGGCTTCGCTCATCTTATGCCAAATCGCACTTAATTCCAGTACATGACTTCCTCTACTTTTTGCTCCATTAAAATCTCATCAAAACTTTTGTCTGGAAACCCTTAGGACTCTTTTCAGTGCACATACAGTTCTTTCTTTTTTTGTACCACTTTAGAAAATTCACTTTCACCTGAGGAAGATTACATACTTCTTCCTGTCAGACTTCTGAGCAAGACACTACTATTGTTTGATGCGACTTTAAAGGGATACTCCACCCCAAAATGAAAAATGTTGTCATTAATCACTTTACCCCACGCTATAAACCCGTAAATGCTCCTTTCATCTTCGGAACACAATTTAAGATATTTTGGATGAAAACCGGGATGCCTGAACCCAGATTGCACGTCTGATGGCAGATGGAGTATTCTGACGACAACTTTCTGCCCCGCGGACCTTGACACTGCTATTTACTTGGCAGTCTATGGGCGACAGTCTCACTCCTCCAAGTTTTCATCCAAAAATAACTAAATTGGTTCCGAAGACAATGGAGCTTTTACGGGTTGGAACAACAGGGGGGTAAGTGATTGTAATGACAAAATTTTCGTTTGGGAGGAGTATCCCTTTAAAGAGCAGGGTTGATGTAAATTGCCTCAAACTTATCAATAGCACCACAAGAAGAGATTCTTCTTCGCCTGAAGCTGGTATTACCGCACAAGGGCAAAGGTGAGTGCGGCGAAAATGCGTCATTGTGCGAGGGCCCCCCCCGCGGGCCCGCGCCCCGCACAACACGCACTTTAAGACAAGTAGCGGGTGTGACAGCGATTTGCAGTACCGGGGGGGGGGGGATTGCGTTATAATACTTGCGGACCCCGGTATTCGATATAGAATGTACAACGTAATATATACTGGACAAGTTTAAAACATTTATTTGTTGTCCATTTGGTGGGACTCGGTTGCACGCCACAGTCAGCGGGATGCACTGCAGAAGCTAGTGCGAAATAGAACCAAGCTTATGAAGACAACTACATTAAATGCCCTTTTGCTAAATTTCAGGCAAATTTGTAAGGGGTATCAAGGCAAGGTGGGGCAGCGCAGCGACGCAGTCACTTCACAGACAGATTCATTCTCTCCATTTGGCCATGTATTTTGTGATTTTGAGGAGACCCAAAAACATTTGATGATTAAAAGGACTTTGATGAGCACAGTTGTCAATGTTTCTAATCCCCAGATAAGGATTGGGTTCTGCATGTGATCACTATGCCTATAAAACGGGTCAATTGCGTCTCGACAGGGTGCGTCTGCGCCCACGGTTCTTGTTCCTCAGTTTGTGTAGCCCACCTATGACAACTGATTTTCTACATATGAGCCTGCATTGTGTCACGCCGAGTTCAGACAGCTGGCCCGGATCTGACAGACTGTGTACTGCAGTTTTCAGATCCTGAGGCAGGAGTTGACATGCTGCGGAGAGTCGTGAGGACAAGTACCGAACTGCGTACAATCGTTGACTGCCTTAGTTTCAGGACCCAAGGGCCAGCTACCTATTCTGAACCTGTTTCAGGCCAGTGGTTAGGTTGGCTCATTAATATAGCCCAGTTAACCCCCTGTGGGTAGGATCGCTTGTAACTCAACAGTAAACAGCATGGCGCTCGCAAGCCAAGATCGTGGTTTTGATCACCAGGGATAAATGAATTGAAAAATGTAGTATCCTACGGAATGTCCGTCCTGCTATGGAGGGCCACTTTCCACTGAAGTTTAGATCTATGGTCTAATTAAACACAACTGAACTCGCTCTGCTGTCCTGCAGCGTTTGGGTAACTGCCCCCTAATAGTCACCAATGACCCAACCTTCATGTGTTGGAGGTGCTTGCGCTCCCTCTTAGCACTTTGGCCTCCTGAAGGAGGATTTAACCAACCAGTTCACTGTAATGCTCGTGGTAATACCGTTGTTTAAACCTATCTGTGGACTGAGTACAGATGGCAGATTTCAACACGGAATCAAAAGGTTTTGTCCCCGTTTACTCCATCTCTCATATCCAGTGTCATCCCGAACAGCTTTCCAGATTATGACTCGTGGTTTTCAGCAGCATGAAGTAATCAAGTCGGTTTTTTTCTATTGGTTTGCTATGAAACGCAGCAGTTTGCAAAAATAGCCCTTGGTTAACCCTTGGGATGACGCATGCATTGTGTAAACTGGCAAATCTGCTATGTACAGCTTTCGTGATAAGCAGCAAACCCGGCGGGATCATTCTTTGTTTTTGTCGCAGTAAATTTGGAGGTGTTATTCTATTTCCCCGATTGGCAGAGTATCTATGTGCCGCATGCACCACTTGGTCGTCGACTGGGGGGGCTAGGGGTAGTTGCCTTACCATTCCCATGCTCCGGCCACAATCGCAAGTGAGTTGTTGATTTTGAAATGATGCTGATCCCCCCCCTGTTGTTGATGACGAGATGGTTAACGAGCGGAAGGATTCCCTCGTGTGTGTTGTACATTCTAACCCCGCGGCTGGGGGGATCATCATCTGCCCCCGAGATTGTCGCGTGTTGTGTGGGTCCCACCGGGATCACATCGATCTTCACACACTGCGGGCAATCCCCCGCCTCTCGGACAAGCTACCCCTGTGTGTATGTCTCTTGGCCGAGATGCACTTCTCGGCGACCACCTCTGGCTCCCTGTCTGAACCCTTCATGAGAGAACGTTACCTATTACCCCAAACACCCCTGATTCACAACCTCTTTATCTGGGCCATTCAATTACACAGCCTCTCAGTAGAGTCCGTATTGAGTGCCTACCATTGCTTCACTCTTCAAATCTGGTGGGCGATTTCGAGGCAGCTTACAGCATTCAAAAATGTTTTCTGCATTGTGCTGTGACCTGTACATACACGCATAGCACAGGGGGAGTGGGGCCTTTGTGTTCCTGGCCTGACATGCCTGTCATCTCCCTCCAAAGAGCAAGGCGGGCCAGCTCCTCTTGTGTGACCAGCCTTCCGCAAAGAATGTCAAGGGAGAAACACTTCCCATCCAATTTTTGAGGCGGCTGAACTTTACACCCACTGCACGATGACAAGCCGGAGATGAAATCAACACGGGTTGTCTAGGTGGAGATTTTCTTATACCCACCTTCCGGTTCTATCAGAATCAGATGTCTCTGTGCATTCTTCCGGTCCTTTTCTGCTTCTTGACATGAATTTTTTATTTTTCACGGGCTCTTCAGCTTTTGCACGCTCTAGCCTCTGAAATTGCTGCTGCAGTCTATTTTTCAAATGTCAATATGAATTCCGTGGCTCTTTTATTTCTTTCTGCCTCCGCTCATCTTCTATTTCCCCGCCAATCCCGTTTTCTGCTTTTTTGAGTTCTGCCTCCCCATACGGAAGGATCCATTACTGAAGCTTATAGTCAAAGCTCTTGGAAGATTTTTTGCCCATGACTAAAATACACGGTTTTTCTGACCTTGTGAGTAAACCAGCCAGTGCCCTCTTATATTCAAACTCTCGTAGAGGCCCCAACACTTACAGAGCTGTCATTTCACGGCAGAGGCATCGAGCCAATTGGCCGATGACTACGATTACAAACCGTTGTGGCAGGGAGTATCATCTCTGAGTCCATTTAAAAGAGCTTTAAATCCAACCACTGTCAAGCAAAGCCTATCAGCAGCGGCTTAAACAAACTGCAGAGCATTTCCATTCTCAAATTAGACTTTGTTTACAGTTTAAAAGAAGTGCGCTTTGGGGTCCAACAGTTGTGTAATCATAAATCTTAAAAAGTGGGTTGATGCCTAGTCCCCTAAACCCACTATGCCACTATAGTTGCGCGATAGCAGGAATAATGAGAAAGCCAAAAGTGATGTAATTTTTTCGTAAAATACTCTCCATCCAAGCTTAATGTGCGAGAGAGACAACTATAAGTAAAGCTAGTTTGTGTGTGTGTGTGTGTGTGTGTGTGGTGGAGTGTGTGTGTGTGTGTGTGTGTGTGTGTGTGTGTTTGTGTGTGTGTGTGTGTGTGTGAATTGGAGGGAAAGAGAGCTGAAACCGGTGGGGGACTTGGACCAACCATCAATATAACGATGTCATTAAAGTTGAGTCTATCTTAACAAGGCATTGGAAGCAGCTTTTGGTTAGGCCTTTGGGTGACCTGATTATTTTGCTGCTGTTATCTGCAAAGTTGCATGTAGGGAAAACTGCCCATTCTAGACAATGCATTTTTTTTACAATATTTTATTCCCTCATGCTAAGAGTTCGAAAATTCATAATTTCTTTCCAAAAGACCTTCAGAAAGCATTTAACAACGTCTAGTATGCTACTTTTAAATTTTTGCATACAAACATGACCCACAGTCTTCGGCCCAAAGCCACATTGCTATAGTCATTCAGAGCTACCACAGCTGCAGACACTAGCGGCCCCTCAGCTAGTCTGTTTTTGACCCCATACTCCAGCAATATGCATGATCTCCAAGTGCCCGTGGCGACAAAGTAGGCTCTAAGTCTTTCGATGCGCGACTCCCTGCTCTCATATGCCTCGAAAATATTCCCTCTAGACGATTATGTCCCCGATGGGCACCAAACTAGCAGCATCCACTTTCTGCGCATGCAGACTATGCATCACTAGCCGGTTATGCTTGCCTGACGGCCACAGTTCTTGCCCCCATGCTTAGTGTTTTTGATGCAACTTGTTGGACTCACAAACTATTGTGAGGCCTGCACCAAAAATGACAGGGTCAACCAAGAGGTTTATATCCAGTTTTTTCACATCTAATGGTAATTCCTTTACTGCAGACTGCAGTCCATTTTTCTGCCTTTTTTTTTTTTTTTCCCCCAGGAAGAAGCGATTACAAGCTTTAAAAAAGCGAATCCATGGCCCTCATTGCTATTTACACTAACATCTGATTTTCCTGATGCGAGCCTGCCGGAGTAAACTGCTGACACATAGTTAGCAAATCTGTACTATCTCATAGTGGGATGTCTGTACTCACAAAGCTCTCATTAATAAAATTTAGATTCTTCACCCGTGCAAGTGCACCATAAAAAAAAAATTAAAAAAAATTAAATCTTGAAACGCTCCCAAGCAGCCGTTTGCATTCAGATAATGATGACAGTCTCCCGTCGTAGCTGCACCCAAAGGCAACCGTAATTTACACTAGGAACAAATACGACCCTACATACATGGTGCTGTAACAAAATTATTTTAAATCATCCACCAAATTATCACCACATCTCGTTGATAAGTTAAATTAGTAAAACATTTAAAAATGAGATAAGATGCCACTAAAGACATATATTTTAATGGTAATGCCAATAGTAACTAAACGTCTAAGAAATGCTATGATGACTGCAATCTCTTATTCAAACTTCGCTTGCGTCCCCGCCGTGCTCTCTCATAGAAGCGTCATCAGTACTTTATGCACTGGATTATCGGGGAATAATGTTGTTTATTGAGTGCTACACCGGCTATTTGTACACTCAAGATCAGACGGTTTAGAGCGGACTGTTGGTAAAAAAAAAGTATTGAACAAATGAAGGGGAATTAACTCTTTCACTCAAGATTCGGCCCCCATATAGTGCACTATATAGGGTTTAAGGACAACTATTTTGGTCACAGCTCTCGAATATTTCTATACATATTTTTTTAAAGGGGTAATAAAATACTAATAATAATATCATATCTCATATATAAATAATTAATAAATAAATATATTAATATCATGACTTGTAGGTGTCCTTTTTCTATCCTGTTTTATTATTTTATTTTTTACCCCCCACCTTATTTTTTTTGTGAATCTAATTAATTAATTTGTTATTATTGCCGCCCTCGCCATGGCCCACCCAGTCAAAAGTTCAAGAACATGCCCACTGCATTTTTGCCATAAAAAGCATGGTAGCAAGGCCCACAGTGCTGAGGATACCTAAAGTTAGGGCTGTCTTCAGCCGAACCCCCCCCCCTCCCTGTTTATCTGAGAATCTCACTTTCCGAAAGCCCTGCAACTACTTATAACCCTGAACATATGCCATTTTAAGGAACCGCATGCGTTCCACTGCAATGCAAATGGCCTAAACGCTAAAGTGCCCCATGAACTGTGTAACTGTAAAGCAATCCATGGAGCACTCAGTCGATTGTCTGAACTGACTTAGTGACCGTGACTTATGCTTGTTGGAACACTTGGCGTTCACACTGCAATGAAATGGCTAAAGTTGTCTGTCTGAATCCTGGAGCACTTCGGGTGACTTTTACTGTTAAGTACTCCAAAGAGTCAAAGCGACCAGACTGCGCAACCCTAGTATACATTTATGTTAATGCAGTATTCATATGTGAATATGGGCTGCACTGATACTTGTGTAGTGGTGTTAGAATTTCCTCTCACTTCCCTACAGTTCTACACCAGTAGATTCTAAAAGCTCAAGGTCACTTATTCTGAAAAACTAATGGAATAGTCCGCATAATAATGTTTGCTGCCCACACACCCGATGCTGTTGTTTGGAGTGTTTGCGTCGGTACTGGCAGGAGAAAAACAAGCTTTTTTAATTTTGCAAAGCAAAAACAATGCGAATCTGCTTTCAGCTGTTCCAGATGTGATTTTTGCTATGCCCACAGCACTCATCTTTAATTCGCTTTTAATTATGATGGGTCGCACGGAACCAATCCCTCAAGCAGGCTATGGTGGCTTTAGTTGTCATTGTTTATAGGCCAGTTGTGGGCCTTTGCATAATAGCGAGAGGCTGGGAGTCTGTATGTGCAGCGCCCCTAATGCAAGACTCACAAGGCAGAAGGTCCGATGCCGTCTTGACCGATTACTCATAGTCTGTGAGTGCAGATATGATTTTGCTGTCGCCCATTCTTTGCGCAGTAATGTCATAACTCGAGGCTATAGGGGACAGCTGGCCCATCCTCGTTTCCTGTCGTCACAATAGTTTTCTGCCCACATCAGACTAACGATTGCCCCTACATGCCTAGCTACACAGTGCCACGGCTCAATGCTCTTCTCTGCTATTCGCATTCCCCCCCTCCACCTTCCTTCCTCGTGGATTCGCGTCTTCCTGTAGCTCGCCGTCTCTGCTAGCCTCCCCCCTCTGTTTTCCTGGATCCTTTAGGCCAAAAAAATTAAATATTTTGACTTCTGCTTTAGCAGTTGTCCCTTCAGTCCCGGTTTTCTCTCCCCTTGTGCGCTCCCATCACTGTTTCTGTCTTATTCAATCAAGTTTCTTACAAGAAAACTGTATTTCCCTGTATTTCTTAAAGGGATAGTTTCATCCTAAAAATAGCATTGTGTCATTGACTTGCTCTCATGACGATCCAAACCTGTATGTTTATTATTTATTATTATTATTTTTTTGTGAAAGAAAAAAACAAAATGTGAAGTTTAGAATAATGTTCACGCTGCACCTTTTCCATTGAATGTGATTAAAATAAAAATAAACAAAATCACCACATTTATTTACATATTCAGCTAAACATAGTCCATATAACCGTAGCGAAGCGATTGTTTTAAAAGTATTCTAAAGTAAGCTTTGTTGAGAAACAGGTTAAAATGTAAAACATTTTCACTGAAAATTGTCAGTTGATTGGAGCAGTAATGGTGTAAATATTTTGGAATAGGGGGGGGGGGGGGATTACTTTATGTTACTATTAAGGTTTTAATTTCATTTTTATTTAAATACTTAGTTTTTTATTTTCATTTCAAAGTATTCATTTATTTAAATGTTCGTCATTACAGTGCTTTAACTGTAAACTTAGATTCATTTTAGTTGCCAAGGCAAAGTTTCAAATTCTCATTTTAGTTGTTACATGTAATATTTGTATAGTTTTATTTCAGCTTCATTGTAAAGTAACAAACTTGTGTTTAAATAGATTCTGGGTTAATGATAAAAAACCCTGGTTCAAGGTTTTTAAAAATTGAAAAATGGCATTTTTTTTAAGTCAAGATCTTCTATTACTCTTAAACAGGTTATGTGTTTTTACTGTTTTTGTTTTGATGTGACTAACATACACAGGGATCACGTTGACATTATAGCACCCTTCTTCAGACACACTGTGTGCACTTTGCATTATTCCAACCACTCTGGTGTTCTCTACAGACTGTTCTTTAAAGGCGAGCTTGCATCAATGTGACATGAGTGGTTAGAAAGAAAAGAAAAAAAGGGCTGTGAGAAATGAGAGGGGCTTCCTGCGAGTCCCCGCAATCTATTTGAATGAGATACTTAGGTCATTATGCGCCACAAGCAAACATCGACTTATGGAAACAGTGGAGCACAGGGTAGGATGTAAGGTGATGAAAAGGGGCCAGGAGAGGTGGCTCCTGAGAAATTGAGGGATGTGTGATGTTTGAAACAAAGAGATGCAGAAAGGCTATTTCAGAGGAATCTACTTGACTAGAACTAGAACAGAACTATTTAACTGGATGTATATACTGTACAGTCATAATGACGGTGAAGTCTGTCCTGTACCTTAGCAGAAAAACAGCCCCAAAGCATAATGTTCACACCTCCGTGGGTTGACTTGTTAGCGGACCGGTGTTCTTGGGCAGTCATAGTCAGCATTCTCGTCCCTCCAACCGCGGCGAGTCGAGTTAATGCCAAATGAGCTCAATTTTGGTTTCATCTGAACCACAGCACTTTCTCCCAAGCCTTCTCTGAATCATTAAGATGTTCTTTGGGCAAACTTTAAACGGGCCTGTACAATGTGCCTTCTTGAACAGGATTTCAAGTCCATTGCGCCGTAGTGTGTTACCAATGGTTTGCTTGGTGACTGTGGTCCCACAACTGCCTTAGAATCATTAACAAACACCTCCCGTGTAGTTTCTGGGCTGATCCCTCACCTTTCTCATGATCTTCTTTACCCCATGAGGCAAGATCTTGCACAGAGCTCCAGACCGAGGCCAGTTGATGGTTGTTTTGTATTTCTTCCATTTCTGAATAATCGCACCAAGCCTTGTGCAGATCTACAATCTTGTCTCTGACATCCTTTGACAGCTATTTGGTCTTGCCCATGGTGGTGGAGAGGTTGGAATGAAAGATACAGATTGTGTGGACAGGTGTGTCTTATACGCCAAATGAGCTGACATTAGGAGTAACTTTCTTAAAGTGACATGACTAATCTGTGTTCCACAGGGGCACATAACCAATCTGTGGGAGCCAGAATTCTTGCTGGTTGGTAGGGGGATCAAATACTTATTTGATTTACTGAAATGCAAATCAATCTCTAACCTTTATATAATGTATTTTTATTTTTTCAGATTTTTTGTTTGTTTGTTTATTTGGTTGGTATTCTCTCTCTATCCATGAAAAATAAACCTACAATAAAATATGCAGACCCTTCATTTCTTTGTAAGTGGTCAAACTTACAATTTTTTTTTATGAGCTGTTTGGGACTGACGGCACCCATTCACTGTAGAGGATCCATTGGTGAGCAAGTGATAATGCTTAAATTTCTCATTAAGAAACAAAGTTATTCTATTTTGGATGTATTGAAGGTGTGAGTAAAGTTTCAGCAAATGTGAACAAAACATAAGTATCAGCCAAGTTTTCAGCCAATATTGTGTGTGTCTGAGAAATGAAATGATTCCAAAAATAGAAATCCCGTCACTCTTCACATATTGCTGTCTGATAAAACAAATAATATCAAAAACGAAAATATCATATCATAATATCTACTGGACTTTTAAAAGTACTGACAAACCATATCACACTCTTTTTTTAAACCTGTAACTTTTCCAGTCGCCCCATGAAAACCTAAAGTTGTGGGAGCATATTACTCCAGATATGAATTTAATTCTCTGCGGCATAATTTCATTTCCCTTTTTGACTTTATAAACCCAACTCTCTTATATTAAACACCATTCAGCCCACACTGACTCTAGTGCGCAAATCTCCCACAGGACACAGATTCTTCTGATTAGTCCAGAACCCTGAAGTCACACTGCAAAATTAAAATGATCAGAGCCAGAGCCTTGACAAATGTCCGGAAAAAGACACTTAATTATACACCAATCAGCCGTAGGCGCCTTGCCTTTTAACTGCTGATTTTAATACCCTTCACCAGGCCTCTGACTGGGCAGGAGTGGCAAGAGGACCACTTCCCCTCTCTCAGCACACAGCCGGAGCTTTTCGGTCGCCCATAATGCCACGCTTCAATCCTCAGTCTGGTGACGTTGCCTGATTTCCATCCATTGACATTTTTGGGAAGGGTGATCATTGGGATTCTGAACAAGTGCCAGACCTTTTCAGCTGCTGTTTGTGGGCGTAATGGAGAGAGCAAATTGGGGAAGGAGGGAGAGAGATGGACAGGCGACAGTAAGAAAGAATGAGAAATAGATTTAGGATGAACGAACGGGAAAAATGATGATATAGCACATAAATATAGGGTTTGCCACACTCCTGAAAAACATAGAATTATCAGGGGAATTTGTCATTTCTCATTGGATTTTGAGATGTTTTGAGACTCACGCGTAAATCGTTTATCTACTTGCCTAAAAAGATGGGTAGTTGAGTCAGCCTCCGCCTATAGAGTTTTATACGACTATAAAAAGTTTTCAAAAGCATCGCCCCCTGTCAAATCATGCCCCTGCCATTACCCATAACACATTCTGATGTGAGCTTGGGTGGTAAATCTCGCAACCTAAACCTACCATCTGTAATGTGATGGTCTATCTGGCCAGCTTAATCCAAGCCTAGGCCCAAATATTTACCCATCTCTCTCCAAGCACATCCACCAAGCTCAGGGAGAGATTTGATTGTGACAGGAGGGCTAGCCAGGGCACGTTGTTTCTGAAATCAGAACATCTCTGTAGAGCGACGCTTACTTTTGGCACAACAGGGCCCAATAGCCACTTGCCAAAGGGGGTCGGGGTACTTGGAGGGCTGAGAAAGAGAAGCAGTGGGTAGCATCATTCAGTGTTTCTGCTATGGAACTGTAAAAACACACCACCAAAGTAAGCACCATATTGCCACCATTTCAAGTGATGAAATATTTTTCACAGCCAGATGAAGAGCCGCTACTCAGAACGATATGTTTTTCCAAGCTTTGTTTTTTTCTCAGAACGATAGTTTTATTACAAAGGATTTTTTTTTCTCACACCAGGAAAAAGCCTCATTTTGGGACAACCCAGCCGTACTTCTATGCAGCAAACAACAAACTGTTAACAAACGTTGTTAATAAAATTTTTTTAAAACCCTCCTAATGTCCGGTGTGTTGCAGGTGTGCATAAGCTCATGCTTTCTATGAAGGGTCACAGTGAGGTTAAAGGGAAAAAGACCAGTTAGTGTTTAGAGTAATTGCAGCTTTGGGGGTTAACTCACCTTCCGTTCATCACTCACTCAGTGGCCCTGCTGTGCTTTGAGCGTCGCTTTTCAAATAAAACCTACTGAGGACAATGACAGATCAGCAGCGGGAATTTCTGAAAGAGTGTCATTTTTTGCTCAAAGATGCGGTCTAGGTTGAAGGCATTTGTACGGGCATTACTTTCCTCACTTAAATAAATGAGTTCTCACTTCCCTGTGCTTGGGAGGTGTCAAAATGTTGTGAAATGAAACATTACAAAATGACTTGCATTTTTCCATGCATGCCAATTGTGAAAGATTTTTCCTGAAATTATTTCACGATGTTTTTCTTTACCTTGCATGTTTGTGGAAACAGAATACATATTTGCAGCATCATCATCTGTGACCCCTGGGACCACAAGGTCTGAGAAGCCTGAAGAAACATTGTCAGCCAATTTTCATTTTTTGGGGTAAAAAATTATTTTAACCCATGGGACCTTATTGTAAAAAAATCATATAAAAACAAATCCTATGCGTCCCGCAGGGGTGAGAAGCAAGTTGCACATTTAGATTTGAACGCTAAGATTTTCTACTTTGTAGCAACTTTAGTCGGACTCAAAGATTTTATCTGTTGACTATCTGCAGAACTGAAAATAGACATCCTTAAGCCAACGTGTTTTGGTGAACATCTCGCCTACGGTTGTTACGTGACCTTTTTAAAAACAATCAGGTGACCAAGCCTACCAAGGGTTACGAGTGTCATTGCGATGTAAATACAGTAGTGTGTAAGTGAGATAAACACACACCCTCTATCGTGGTCGAACAAGTGAAAACTTGAATGTTGTTTATCGATTTGAAACATAAACCATACACAATATATTCTCTTAATGGCACTTTTGCGATACTTAATACTCACACATATGCATTCTTAATGCATCTCTCTGGATTTCGTTGCTGCAGTTCTGGAGCAGTGTAACATCTTTCCGACCACCGTCGGAGCTTTAATAATGCATTTATTGTCTCTATCCAAAGCTATTTATCTTCAGAAAGCTTCTAATTACATAAATGTATTGTTTATGCTGCCATCGGGGGATTCAGGCAGCAGTAATGAAGGAATTTAGAATATTTTTATGAGAACGGACATAAATTAGCAAGACTACTTGAGTGATCGTTTTTATATGTTAGGGGTTGCATATGTTCGGTGGGGTTACCGGCTGATCTGTAATGCTATATGAATATGATTATGATTTAGATGGTCTTGCACCCAATATAAACATCATACGGTATATAAATGTATTATTGTTGCTACTTACCGCATGCTGATTTAGACCTGCTTTATTTCCCTATTCAGTTTCTTTGTATTCCTCAGGCCATCTAAGATGAATCCAAAAGTTGTTTCGGTATCGTAACTGATTTGGAGAAATTCAGCATTACTCACTTGTTCACCAGTGGATTTTTCTGCCAGTGCAATGGGTGCCATCAGAACTAGGCTATGATAAAATAATAATACATAGGTATTCCACACGACCTCATTTAAAGGACTAAAATTTAAAAACCAAAAATTTATAAAATATAAAAAATAGAAAAAAAAAATCCAAAATAAAAAAATAAAAAAAAAAAACCAAAAATAAATATAAAAAAAATCATTAAGGTGTTTTCCATTCAAAGTGTTGCTTCTGATCTGACTGGCTGTCTCCTAGAACTGTCATTGATATACTAATTTTATCAATATTTTGAATTAATTTTTTATTGTAAAATTTTTAGTTTTCAATTCAGTTAAAGTCCTTTTTTTATTTCTCATTTTAGTTTGTAGTTTTTTAGTGCTTTAATTTAAACTAAAAGAAAATGAGAAATCATGCTGTGCCAGTGAGCCTGAATTAAATGTATATATTTTAATGATTATTGTCAGTTAATGTTATATTTTATTTTCTAGATAACCGTTTTTATTTTAGTTTATAACCAAAATAAACCTTAGTTCCCTAGACAAAGACATTAACTGCTAAGGAATTCAAAGTAAAAAAACTGTTATTTTAGTTGAAGTATTACTGTATTGTCAGTTATTCCATCGAAGTAAATGACCTTTCACTGCTTCCACGAGATCTGGTCTGTAAGGATGTTTTTTTTTCTCCCTTATTCCTGGATTGTGTTAATTATTTCTGCAGATGAAAACATACGGGCCCATCATTAATGTCATATACTGTACAATATATCTTAATTACTGCTAAATGAGTTGTTGTTATCGTTTTAATTTAGCGATTTGTGGTTCTAGACGTGCCATGAACGAGTACACACACCAGAACAACAACATGTTGAAGGTCACAAACTCAACACCACAGCAGGCAGAGCAGAACAGAACAGCACTGCAGCTCTCCGCCCAATGTAATCACACACAGGCAAGGAGAGCATAGGAGAGAGATATTACACCAGAATATAATTACATATCAGCTGCAACACCTCCCCCAACCCTTTGAATCTTGGTAATCTGTAAATGAAAGTGTGCTGATTTAGAACATTGAAGGTGTGTCTGTGGGGCAAGAGGATATTAATTTATATGGTATCAGATAGGTTTTTCTAATGGGTGAAAACTGGTTATAACATGATAGAAAATTACATTTATGAGAAAAAAAGTATTGCCAAATTTATCAAATTAAAAAATAGATAAGGAAGTCCAGGGATATGTTATATATCATTTTTGTGAATTCTATCTACCCAGACAAACTTTTTGCTTTAGCTGTGGTTAGACACAATAAACAAGACTGAATACATTTACAACAAAAGTGAAATATAGTATAAAGGGAGGTTTTTGAACTAAAGGCTGAATTGTGTTCTTACTTTTTTTGTATAGTATATGTCAGGTCAGGGCAAGTTGTCACAGCTTTTATGCTTATAAACATACAGTTTATTAATTATGACTTTTTTGCCGAAAACAATGGATTGAAGATAATTGATGAATGGTAATTTTTTGCTGTTTCATTAATCATTTTGTGCTTCATTAATGTTTTACTGAGTTTGCTTCTTTGTCGGAACCAATTTGGAATTTGGCATTACATAACTTACCCATACCTCACCAATGGATCCTCTGCAGTGAATGGGTGCCGGTCAGCACGAGTGTGTCCATCATCCAATAGAGTTATATATTTGTTTCTTACAAACAAGACATTAATTGATCGACTAAAGTTGTGTGGACAGTTACTTGTAGATTCATTTATTTTGATAGCATTTTTAGAGACGAATTAAGGCGAGTTGAAAAAAATGTGATTAAAAGTGATTAAAAATCAAGAGCACCTAAAACATACATTTTCCCTGTAAAAATGTAATGGTTTTCAATTTTTTTTTTTTTTTTTTATTATTATTAAATCTTTATTGCATTTTACAGGTGAGCCGTGAATTTCTTGCACCTGCTAGTAACACCAAACAGCTATACAATAAATCGTGATCTTGAGAAAACACAAAAATATTAATATGCATGACCTTGGTGGGCTTCTGTATATTGAAAAAACACTCACTATTTTTGTGATTCCATTATGGAGAAAAGAAAGCACTGTACACCTTTTTACCTTTAAGATGAAGATGGGTAGCAAACAGCCAATTAGATCATAATTAGTGGTTTTCATGCCAATTTTGTGTGCAGTTTGCATCAGACAGTCAATGAACGGGGTGTGTGGGCGTACCGTCTGAGGCTGACACTAGAATCAGAGGTGGAGAGCAGCATACTAAATAGACACATAAATATAAAACTGATGTTTTAAGACGATTTGGCTGCAGAGCAGAACCTGTTGTCTACAGCTCCATTTGTTAGAATTAGGGATTTGTCTATTTACCAAAAGAGCAGTAAATTCTTTGTATTTCTTTCTCAAGAGCACCCTTAAAGCAGAAATCCAGGTCTTAGATGCACAGGAGGGAGAGACAATCCGCATCGATCCTTTTTTCAAACAGAAGCATCTTCAGTAAAGGCTTATCCTGAGTGCTCTTTTTCCAAGATAGAATGCCTCATTTCAGATAATCTGCCTCTCTGAAATGAAATCAGACGGGAGGTGAGAAAGATGACACAGTAGAAGGGAAAGAAACAAAGGTAGAGACAGAGCGAGGTCTTCACACATGCCTGGCTTTGGTCCATGTTCGTCACGGAGGCATTGTCTGATTAGCCCCCCGGCTTAAAAAGGCCCGTTCCACACACTCCTTTTCAATATCCCTGATTAAAAGTTGACAGGGGCGGCCACCACAGAGCCAAAAATCCTTTTTACTTGTTTGAAAATGTTCAACATGCTAGACACAGAGTGAAAATCAAAGTAGATTCGAACAGATGGACACAGCAGCTATTGGGTGATAGCAGATGAAGCCGACCTCTTCTCAAAGGATGATGGAGAACAGTCCTAGATGTGTCAGATTCACAATTGCTCTTAAAGGGACAGTTCGCCCCAAAAATTAAACATGCCTTTTTCGTTTATTAGATGCTTTGTTACTAATAAATATGTTTGTATTGTTTTCCAGGAAAGCATGCCTAAACATGTTAAAAGAAAAAAAGTCACCCGAAAAATATCTCATTCTGTCATTATTGAAAAAATAAAATACTGATTGCAATGTTTTTCCAGTCAACTGAAATAAATAGGAATGACCTGAGAGTGAAGAAAAAATATGGCAATTTTTTAGGAGATTTGCAGAAAATATGTTCTCACCATCAAACCATCCAAGTTTAGAATGAATTTGTTTCTTCATCAGAACATATTTGGAGAAATTTAGCATTCCATCACTTGCTCACCAAAAGGGCTTTCTCTGCAGTGAATGGGTGCCGTCGGTCAGATGAGAGGTCTAAACAGAGAAAAACATCTGGAATGGGCAGTCATGTGGATTACTTGTGGATTAATTGTGATGGTTTTATCAGCTGTTTGAACTCCATTCTCATTCTCTCACTCACATGAGCGCAGTCCGGCGCCAGAGACAAAAGAAAAAACATAAAAGCCCAAGATGAAACCCCGCTGCATCACTTTACATCGTAGTTACGGTTTCATATCCTGTGAAACTTTTTTTGACTGGTGACACTTAGTAACATAGTTTTAATATTGGTAATAATTTCACCACCACCAACGACACATCTTAATCGACTTTAATATTCTAGTTTTCAATGACTTAAAATGTGTTATATAAAAACGAGGTAATAATGCGCGTTGGCCTTAATTAATAATAATAATAATAATATGGTTTCAGGTGAATAACACTGTTTTAAATACATAATGTATACAAAATAAACAGTTTTATTACAAAATGCCTGCAAAGCCTCGCACCAAAGCGCCTGATATTTGCTGCTGTTACACTTACAGGACAATCAAATCCTTGTTTAATATTAACCAAATATTTAATTCAAATATAGCCACTTAATTTTTAATTTTTGGCCACCTTTTGCAATAGAAATGCTAGAGTCTCTTTAATTTCTTCAACAAAAACATGTGGACATCACAGACCCTTACCAAAAAAATTAACCATGGTTTTTTCATCATATAACTGCTTAATTTTTTATTTTGTGTAATTTCTAAACACTGAAGAGACTACAAAATCATTTTGACCACTTATAGTATTTTATTTATTTTTTTTTTTTTGAAGGAGGGGGCACAATAATTACTATTCTGTTTAGGCCACCCATTTGGCCCCTGCAGCCCAGCCACATTAAATTTGTCACACACACCAGATGCAACACTCACACGCACATGCATGCAAACGTTTTTAAGCCCTATCAGGGATGAATTTAAACTCTCTTGCAGTGACAGAAAAATCCTTCGGCCAAACATTGTGAGGATAATTTGTAAAAACTGCGCATCCTGCCCCTCTATGGTGTCTGTTTGCTGCTTTGGTAAAACAAACTAAAATGGATAGTTCACCATGCCAGAAATGACGATTCTGTTGTTATTTTCTCTCCCTCAGGTTTTCCATGGAACAAAAAAGTCGAAATTTCTAAAGACTCATTACGCAAGACTCTTGCCTTACAGTGAACTAGAGGCTGTCAACTTCCAAAATGAAAAAAAAAAATAAAAAACCTGTTAAAAACCAGATAAATAGTCCATATGACTTGCGGCTGAGAAACATTAACGAACATTCCGTGAAAAAGTTAGCCTTTAGCCTTTGTTCGCATCCAGATTTTAAAAGTATCACATAACATTTAGTTACACATGTTGGACCAATGCTGTTTTGACATTATTGATTCTTATTAATCTCAACAAAGTAATGTTGCTTCGAATATCTCAGTTTCGACTTCTTATATTTTTCATTTACATTTTGTTTCTTATATATTGTGATTGTGTTTCACAATTGCTGCTTTATTTCTCAAAATGTTTACTTTATTTCTTTTTGTGACTGCATCTGTCTTAATTGTATATATATATATTTCTTTTTTTTTAATTGCAATTCATATTTCTCATCTGTCTCATGGTCTGCAAAATGTCTCTTTACAGTATTTACTTATTATAAACTACTCTTACAATTACTTGTTTTATACTCACTATTATATGGCTTTATACACTTGATAGTACTTAAAATGTGTGTGATGGTGATGTACATGTGTATGCATGTTTTTTTTATAGTCCTTTTATTTTATTTAGTTATTTTATTTATTTATATATTTATTCAGTCCTTTTTTTACTTATCTATTTATGTAGTCGTTATTATTTAGTTAGTTCTTTTATTTATGTTTAGTCATTTTATTTATTTAATTATCTTGTAATCATTTTATTTAATTCATTCATTTATTTAGTCCATTTAATTTTCATATTTTATTTATTTTAGTTAGTCATGTTTTTTGTGTATGTTATGTATGTTATATTTACTTATTCAGCCCTTTTTATTTAGTCCCTTTATTTATAATATTTAGTCCTTTTTGTCCAGTTTTTCTAAAACAATTTACTCTTTTGTTACAACATACAGAAGAATAATAATGACAAAAAAAAATTTGTTCTATTACAATTGTACCAGTTGCAACACAATCGCAACTGCACAATGTGTCCTGAACATCCTCTCTCATGTAGTCCGTGCATTCCTTTTTCTCGTGCTTGGAAACTTTACAATATTGCTTATTGCACTTGTCCCTCTTATTAACTAAAGATCTAGCGGATTCCATACTGTGCACGCTTACTGTAGCTATAGCAGGATCAGGGTTATGCACTCTCATGCATACAGATGGTGAATGTCTTTCGCCTTGTTTAGCCTCTTAGACATGGCAAATACATTGTTGCACTGATTTTCCTCCTGCATGAATGCACTGTAAATGCACTGCATGTAATGTTTCTGGTAATAAAAAAGGTTTTGGCCTGAACATTGGGAAAAAATGAATCCTATCGATTCCTTACGGTAGCTAGTTGGCATGCTTTTAAGGCCAGCAGCCATGCAGTAAATCAAAGTGTTAGCTTGACTGTATGGCTTTAATATGCTATGTGAGCTTCATTTGCCATAACTAGTGGCCAGGGCACACAAGAATTCCCAGTTCAGCTCTGAATAAACAGAAGTGGCAAAGACACCATGTCCCTCACATACTGATGAGTCCCTGCTGTCACAGTCACTCGTAATGGACAACACCCGCCAGCGTTTGACTGTAGTTTGCACGCCTGTGGTGTTGTCATCTGGGTAATGGGGGCAGGAGACGGTGAGTTTTTAAAAGAGTTTCTTTTATATTAGGCGCTGTTTTTTCGTCATTACTGTTATGTTATAGCAGGACAGTGGTGGGTCCTAACAGTTTAGGTCCTAGTTAGGGACATGTCACCCAATATTTTTGACTTTCTAAATTAATTTTAGTATGCAGTACTTAAACCATGTGCATCATAGAAAGAGGCCCTTGCACTGTTCAGAATTCACTGCAACAGTTAGTAGTTAATATATGATATTTAATCAATGCAACTTCACTGAAGATCAGTTGGGAGTGGCTGAAGGAAGGAATAGCTAGGAATGTTGGGGGTGGGGAGGTGGGAGGGGATTGGTATGGAACTTTCCCATTGAGCGTCCCACTGTATCAAAAAGTAACAACGTAGCTAAAATAAATGGAGTTCTTTTGAGCAGGAGAGATTCAAGAAGTATCAATGAGTGCTCATTAGAAATGTTTTTTGACTCTCATTGAACATTTTGTTTGCCTCCGTAACATGGGATTCCACCCTGGATATCATTTATATATGTCTGTCCATTTTGCATAGTCCATTGGGTTCACTGTAATCAAGCATGAAATACCTGGGACTAAATATGTGACTTCTCAGTTGGTAGTATGTTTAGGTGTGTAACCTTTAACCTCTGCCTACACCACACTCCCCCATAAAATTCAGCAGCCATTGTGACCTTGTCACGACTTCGTCAGAGTAGACTAACGGGATCAACAGCCAACTCAAAATTGACAATTTTACTTTCTCCACAATGTAAACAAAATAATTTTGCCTTTGTAATCAGAATGGAAAGCTTGCCCACACCTTTGCTTAGAAAACAGGAGCCACTACAACCACCTAACGGAGGAGCGAATTCATAGAAAATTCATGGTTGTGTTTGGCTTTCAAAAATTCCAGGGCAACACATAATGAGGTTTGGTTGGCATTTTAATATATGTACAACTTTTGTTGTTTCCAAATTTTGGGTCATTTTTTTTTTTATTTTTCAGACAAGGACAAATTTGAGCAAAAGTAACAGAATTTGTTATGCTTTACATTGTTTTATAAAATATTTTAATAGCTTTTCTTTTCCTATTCATCAAAGAATCCTGAAAAAAGTGTATACACAGAAAAAATATCACAAAAAAAAAAATACTATAAAATACATATATAAAAGCACAAAAAAAACAAAACTAAAAAAACAAAATAAATAAAAAACAACAATTTATTAAGGGAGACGAAAGACTGCAGTAGTAATGATGCTGAAAATTCAGATTTATATCTATTAATAAAAAAATTAATATAAACCGGTGAGTTCATATAATTGTTATATCATTTCACATTACTACTGTTTTTTTTTTTGTACTTTTTATTTTTTTTTGAATGTAAATGTTCCTTATTGTTGTCATCGTGTTGAACACACTTTTTTTTTTTTTTTTACACAATATTGCAAAGGTTTCTTTCATTTTTGACAATGATTCCCCCTCCTCTGTCTCATTAATTTTAAATTTTTCCATGCCACCGGACATGGGTCTATGGCTTGGATTTTGGCAGTGCTCATTTTTACCCTGGCACCTTTTGATGTTTATGAGGTCCTTCATAGACTGTAAAATTCGACCCATGCACTGTGTCCTCACACCACATAGAAGATCTTCTGCCATAACTTAATGCTCAGCTTACTTCCTCTTCCCTGTGTTTTTATACAATTTGCTGCTTTGTGATTGATGTTGCCAACCGGAACGCATGATATACTGGTATCAGGCCAAGGATAACTTAGTGTATATTTAGCTATTTTTTAATTATCATCAACCACCGATAACCACAATTACCAAGAATTCATTCCCGGGGGGGGGGTTAGTTAACAAAGCTGTTAATCTGTTTATTCAGCTTTTCTCAATTAAATAAACATTGCATCCACGTAATCTGAGTAATTATTTAAGTAACCATCAAACAGAATCAATTATAAGCAACAGAACAAATAGAAGTCATATCAGTGCTTAAAGTTTTATGTAAAAGCAATGATTCAAGTATTCAAGTACTCAAAATGTAAAAAAATAAACGTACTTCAATTATTCTGCCGAGAAGTTGTCACTTGATGCCATGATTATTAGATACATACGCCTGCATGAATATCGAGATGCTGGAATATGATTTTAAGTCTATATGGGAAGCAAGCCTGTTATTAAAATGTGCTACATTCATTTATTTTGTTTTCTTTAGAGCGGACTGATTGTGTGGGTTCATAGTTGATTGTAGAGACTTATTAAGCTACTACAGTTGTCCAGCCACCATCCAGTAAGCACTTTAATCTTTTTTTCTTGTCAATATCGTTGTTTGATTAATATTACAAAGCATAAACAGAAACCAGCAGGTCTATTAAACCTGCATTAAGACCTAAAGCACATATCATTTTTATATTACATACAGTATACGACGTTTGATTATTTGTGTCGATGAGCAAGTGCTTTTCATATATATAAACCACAAAACAGGCATGTCAGTGTATAAAATCGCTTTTCACATTTTTAGTATTGGCTTTAGTACTTTTTGGCATCCCTTGTAGTGACCCTGCAGAATATGACTATCCATTCTTCCTCTTAACAAATCCCATGGACACTCTAAGCTAAAGCACAGTTTTTTAAGTAGCTGTGTGCATTCTGCTGGTGCCCATGCAAAAAGCCTTCGCTCTGCTCAGGGGAATATGGGGAAGTGGATTAATTGTGGCATACAAAGAGCTTTAAACCCGAGCCGCTGACACAACGCATCTCATTATCGCTTGCAGAGTCGCCCCTTTGCATTTGACGTCTGGTGATGTATTTTGCCTCTACTGTCAAGCGAAGCGTTTCTCTCTTTGTAAAACCGCTCGTCTCAGTACACGTGGCAGAGCTTGACTCTATGTTGATCACTATAATCGTTTCACTTAGTGCCTCGCTGATACGGATAATCGCCTTTGACGGTTGCTACTCACTATTCTTCACGCGTTCAACTGCTATTCTCTCTTTACAAAATAGTAATGAAACTCTGAGTTGCACTCAGTCCGAAAATATAATTGGCCAACTAATTCAGAATGATTTGTACTGGGTGTTTGATGGAGGCAATGTGTTGTGCGATAAGGTTAGGCGGGATGAGAACACTATCGAAAATTTTTGTTTATAACTTTTTTTCGACTTCTCTTTTTTCTTGTAAATAATTGTTGTGAGCGTGAAGTGCTTTAAAATAAGATATAATGTACTTTTGCAAGTAAGATTGTAGTTGAAATAATAATAGACTTGTTTTTTGCTAGAGCGGAGTTTTTGTAAGCTTTTAAATGACGTTTTAATTAAAGATAGATGATGATGCATTGTATGGTTGAAGTGCATTGATTAGCATTTGCTTGAATAAAAAATCTAAATGCACACGTAACCTTACTTCTTTAGTCTTTTCTTTCGAGGAGAACTATTAAGATTATTTTCTGCAGACTCCGCAAAAACTTGTTTTTTCTATAAAGGAAATTTAGAAAGTACTTTTACAATATAAGTCAATTTTAATCTTGTTGTAATTTTTTTCTTTTTTCATAGTTACATGATATGCATAAGTAGTTTGCATGTTTTAATGGAACAAATAAAAATATTTTTGCAGAGCTACATATGAGCTTAGCAACCTGTGGCCATAGTTTCTCTCCAAAAAAAACATCCCTCCGGAAAAAAGAAAAAGAAAAAAAAATGGAACGAGAAAAAAAAAAAAAAAACAATCGCTCTCCCGAGTCACTGCAATGCTTCTGATGTCCAGACTTGCTTGTGTCAATTATACCAAGGGAATAGCTGACAGATGCCATTTCTTGGAGAAAGGATCGTGTTGTGTGTTGTGCTGATCGTGGTGGTGTAGTGTGCATCCTCGCTGTGCTGCTCTAGAGCTATTGTGTGCAAGTGTATACACAGCGTGGACGTCACCATGGTTAGCAGAAGGCACCACACCACTGTGGAAGTCAAAGACATATGCTGCGTATGCAACATCGTTGTAAAAGGCTATTAACTCCTACCTAGCGCGGGTGTCCATCTATGAAAACGCTGTTCCCACTAGGCAGCCTCTTCTAAATTCCTGACGGAAGTCATACCTTAAAGAGGTTAGTCGCCGAGGGGCTGGGAGAACCTGATAACTAAGTGGTGCAAGGAGGATTGTTAAGCGCAATGCAACACGGAATGAGCTATGTGCCGCATGTCATATTGGGTGGTAGGTAGATCTTTATCCTAGATAATTTTATGACTATCTTAATGACAGTCGTGTTGGTGCACGGGGGCTGGTCTTGTAATTACGCTCATTTTCACGGAATATTTCACCCAAAAATGAAACAAAATAAGCTCATGTTAGGTCCAACCCTGTGACGTCCTGTATTCGTCCTTGGAACAATCATTAACTCAAGGGGAAAGTCTTGATGGGTATCTTGATCGAATTGCCCTTTTCTCAATAAGGAAAGTTGTGTATAATCCTACTGGACACAATATCCAAGCCTCTTCATCTGACTTTATGAGTAATGACGGACCATAGGGCTTGGTCAAAGCTCCATACTACAAGCTCCAATATGATCTCATAAGTTCAAGATTCATGCAGTTAGACAACTAGCCTTTTGTGTGACGAAATAAGACCAAAATGCTAAGCAATTAGTTCCACTGAAAATTCACTGTTATTCGCCAATAATCTGGAACAAAAATCAGAGAATACTTTATAGAAATCTGGATGATAAATGCAATGAAACTGTATAGTTCATTAATTCTATAGGGCCAATCGTCATTAATTGTAACATTGCATAGAGAATAGATTACACGACCATTGCCACCATCTTCAAAATATTCTCCGTTCTCCTTTGTCCTAACAGTATTCAGGACATACATTGACATGATGCTGATTATGCTGTAGATAATTACCAATAATGTCTCATTTTTGAATGAACTAACCTTTAATGACTGATTTAATGCGTCTTGTTAAGTGACCTCTAATTATTTCTAATGACGGGCTTTTTCAGCTCGTCGTTTTCTCTCTCCTAGCTGTTACCCCCCCACAATGGCTTACCCTCACCAGATGAGCAAACTATGACCTTCTCTACAGGATACGATGGCTCCTATAAGTTGGATTTACTGCACTAGGCGCCAATCATAACCCCTAGCAGGGCTCCTCAACATGTCAGGCTTCATAGACTGGCTCCTGCCACTCACAGAAGCCCTGAGAAAGGGGCGCATTGACGCCAGGAGCGTTCCCCCCCCTGCGAGAGGACAGCACCCGCCGAACTAGTGGCCCTTCCAGCCATGCTGCCCCACCGATCAACACTTGCACCGCCGAGCACACTCCATGCCCTCCCCAGCCAGTCCGAGAGCCCTCTCGTGGCAGGGTCCCAGAATCCCCTACAAACGCCACCACTCCCCCCCGTCAGACCTGAGATACGCTCCATTAACTATCCCAACAACAGATCCGTTACACTCAGGCACCCCTCATCATTTTAGAGCTAACGGACCCGCACGACTCGCCCCCAAAGCATATTAGGACATGATGGGTAATTTCAAAAGAGGCCGGTGCCTCTGGACGTGCAGTTGTGAATCCACATCTGTTCTGCCCGCATTACTGCAGCGAGCGCGCTCCAAAAATGTGCATTAAAAGCTGTGAGCGCCTAACCTGTTTCGCAACTCTCTCATCGAATATAGAAAGCTGGGAAAAATTCCACACGACGTTGCGTCGCTTGACAGGCACACAAGGATCGGGCATACGCGCTCCACTTTCCTTGGTTAAATACCAATGGGCGATTCCCATTTGTCTTTTTCATACTGGTTCTGTTTTCTGAATCCAAAGGCACGTAAACGTTTTTGTTAGCTCCCCGTTCTAAGCTCAATGGCCAAATTGAAATCCAGTGCAAACATGCATGAGGAGTTAAACGGGTCTTTGGTTTCCATTCAGGCCCCTCGCCTCCTGTACTGACTCTAAAGCGACGCCTATCCTCTGAGGCAGCGTGAAGATAATGGTTGTTCCTTCTCCATGCTGAGTGAAGAATGTGAATAGGAATGGCGCAATAAACAAGGATTGAATTTTTTTGACATGAGAGGAGTGTGAAGAATGCAAAGCAAATGAAAAGATAACAGAATAAATGTGTCTCGCAGATGCTCAAAGGCTGCCTCCGCCTTCTTGGGTTAATTTCATTTCAGTTTGCAAGCGAATAACGGCACCCGCCCATCATTAAATGCCCGATTAAAATTAAAGTTGTCTATTAATTTGATTAAAAAGAAAGATTCGTATAGACTAGTGAATGCATGTCAGATGAAACGAAGATATCGATCGATACTAAATACAGCAGTTCCTTTAACCCTAAATGAAGTTTCAACAGTGGCAATGGTCGTCTTCAGCGTTGCACGATGTACCAAAGATCAAGCTCTTCTTTAGATGCCTACATATCGCTTGTTTGGTTTTTTTTCAAAATGGCTAATCAAACTAATCCTTATTTGTCTCAATTCCATACTGTAATGATGAGCGGTCTGCTGCGATTTTACCACTGATTCTTCAATCCCTGCAGAATTCATCGTACTCGAAATGCAGGAAGGAACATATAAGCTTTTGTATTTCATAAGGACTGTGTCCACTAGGATACTGGTATGTGGTGTTTTTGCTTGGCGAAGTGTGGATATGTGGATTAAAGTTTAAAGCTGAATTTAGATGTGTATAATTCCTCTCGCCAGAAGTGATGAAAATATCGACTGTTTTCAAAAGGGTGATCCCTTATCTCGCCATTCCGAACTAACCGGCAACAAAGGACAGCCACTGCCCCTCAAACGTACTGCCAAGTGATGGTAATTGCACCTGCACAGTGTTTTGCTATGCTGTGAATTGGTCAGAAGTAGTTATAAACAAAAAATTGCTGTTGGCAAGCAGACAGTGTTTACAGGTACAAGCCTAAGTACAACCACTTGCTATTAATATTGTATAACTGGATTACAAGTTGCGTCTCCTGTGATTCAGTACTAAAAGCCGCACAAATACACAGTTTCCAAGTCTCCACAGAGGGAAGATATCATAAGAACGATGCGAGCAAACGTCCCTCACTTGATTATTTTTTTTAAGCAAAAATGGGGGTTGGAGTTCCCCTACAGGGAGCGGAAAGCAAATTCATTCCCGAACAACGGATGCAATGCATTAAGCAATTGTGCAACACTGTTATAAGTAAACCTACCGAGCGCATTCTGGGTGTGTTTTTTTTTTTTTTTTTTTTTTTTTTGTTTTTTTTTTTGTTTTTTATTATTGAGGTGAATCTTTATACGTCATTGAGGCGTGTGTGTTCTTAACTTGCTCAGCAATACTTTTTCTTCCAAAATGTGCTGGGGGTGGGGGGTTTTTTTTTTTTGGGATACTTCTGGACGACTAACCGACCTATAATGGAAAAAACTCTTGGCAGAATGCTGCAACAATACAACATCATACTTGACGTTTCTTGCACATGATTAACAGTGCTGTGGACATGGCGCTTGGCACTAGAAAGCGTTTCGCGCTTTTTTCAAACTCCTTGTGTAGAAAGGTTAGAACCTGGATTTTCTTGACCAAAACTATCTTTTTAACCCAGTTTTCAAAATGCTTTTGCAATTATCTGCAGCGAATCGATACTAACACTAACAAAACTACAACCTCTAATAAAAGTTGGTTGTATTTGATGTGTATTGAAGAATTGAATAAACCCAAGATTTTACTTAAGCTGAGTTCAGAAAGAGTGGAGATCGCGTTCTACGTCACCTCAGTCTATGGGTGTGTCTAATCCCACAGAGACCATTTGCTGCCTAATGACTCCAGGATGTCACTCAAAGCAATGCTAGACTACATCGAGACTGAAATTGCGTATAATTGGCCTTTATGAACCAGAACGATGCTCAGTACGTATGGGAGTAAAAGGCCGACAATTGCTAATTGCAATTGTCCTATTACTAACCTCAGACTGCACCAATTACAACTGCCATGTTTTGATCTAAGAAAGTACATATTGGACAACAGTAACTAGTATCATTACCCTGACTTTAATCCACGAGTCAGAGTGGTTATGGGTTGCTTGCACAGTGGACTGGGGGGAACATAGTCACAAAAAAACGAACTGTTTTACGCTGACCCCACCTGATACCCTGGATTCCCACACCAACCCCAGCACCTCAATAAAATGTATTATCGCTTGGAATTAGGTGCATTATTACTGAACTCGATTCTTATCCGGGTTAGTTTTTCGACAGCAGAACAAAGAGCCGCGCGACTAAATCCTTTAAACCCCTCATTTGTCAGGGAAAAAAAAAACAACCACCAAAGCGAAAGAAGATGATATGGCAGACCAAGGGACCATTCGTAATTGGCAATTTTCCTATATAACTCCGACTGCAACAATTACATGCCATGTTTTGATATAAGAAATGTACATATATGACAACCTTAACTATTATCATTACACTGAATTTACTAACAAGTAGTCAGAGTGTTAGGGGTTGATTTTAACAGTGCTGGGGGCAAACATGAGCACAAAAAAATAAATGTTTATTGACCCACATGTATTTCCAACAACAGCACACATCCATATGTATTATCGTTGAATATTAGTATTATTAACTGAATCGTTTTCAGTTTAGGATGAGGATACATCTTTTATTTGTAGGGAAAAAAAAAAAAGTCCAAAGTGGAAAATGCTATACTATATTATATATATTAAACATTTAAATTACATTTTAAAATTATTTACAATTAAAACAATGATATAAAATTTCATCACACTTTTTTATGGTATGGAAACAAATATGTCCATTAAATAAATATACAGTTTTTTTGTTCACCATTTTTATTCACACAGGCTTATCATTTTAAGCCTTTCCTCACGCAGGATAAGTATATCTACTAAGCATATGCTGACTAAGTGTTACAATAGCCTCCGGGCTCCCATAGTCATTCGAGGGCCTGTTCATTTTTAGTTGAGAATTAAAGCAGACCCAGATGCGCCTGTGTGTGGTTTTTCGTTGAACACTGTACTGTGTATTGTAATCTAATAGAACTTCTGTGGTCATCCATTACTCCCCATTACAACTGATTCCGTAACAATCCGTTTGCGGGTGCTTCACAGCATTGTAGTTCAGCAGAGCCATTTTTCTTCAAGAAACTGTCTGGCATTACACGCCAACTGGCCCTGTGGTTCGTTTTGAATTAGTTTTCTTCGATTCAACCCTCAAATTAAAGTTTGAATAACATTAGAATATGGAAGTATTGCCTGTAAACACAGATTTTTATTCTTTTTTGTTGTTTTGCCAACCTGGTGTGCCTGTGCGTTTGGACTTTCCACAATGAATGTGGCCCTGGTACCCTCACGCATCAATCAGTGTGGATATTTGCAAAATTTCAACCAGTTCAAGGCATATGGAGCCAAGACTGGGGGTGACAATCATCAGCCATTTTCTCAGAGCCAGAAAAAAAAAAAAAAAAAAAAGAATAAAAAAAAAAAAAAAAAAAAAAAAAAAAAAAAAAAAAAAAAAAAAAAAAAAAAAAAAAAAAAAAAAAAAAAAAAAAAAAAAAAAAAAAAAAAAAAAAAAAAAAAAAAAAAAAAAAAAAAAAAAAAAAAAAAAAAAAAAAAAAAAAAAGAAAAAAAAAAAGGGAAAAAAAAAAAAAAACAAAAAAAAAAAAAAAAAAAAAAAAAAAAAAAAAAAAAAAAAAAAAAAAAAAGAAAAAAAAACAAACAAACAAACAAAAAGAAAAAAAAAAAAAAAAAAAAAAAAAAAAAAAAAAAAAAAAAAAAAAAAAAAAAAAAAAAAAAAAAAAAAAAAAAAAAAAAGAAAAAAAAAAAAAAAAAAAAAAAAAAAAAAAAAAAAGGAAAAAAAAAAAAAAAAAAAAAAAAAAAAAAAAAAAAAAAAAAAAAAAAAAAAAAAAAAAAAAAAAAAAAAAAAAAAAAAAAAAAAAAAAAAAAAAAAAAAAAAAAAAAAAAAAAAAAAAAAAAAAAAAAAAAAAAAAAAAAAAAAAAAAAAAAAAAAAAAAAAAAAAAAAAAAAAAACAGGAAACGCGTTGGCCCCTCCGAACTCAGACGTTGGTGTTTGATAGGAAAGGATGAAAAAACTAGGAATCACAGAAATGTCTGGAGAGCTGGCGAGGTAGAAACGGATTTCACACAGGTCATGTCGCATCGCTTCAAGAAGTGACGCTTGGCACAAGACGATCAAGACGGTTGAATGTGGTCCGACGGTTTCCGGCACCAGTGATCTGTGGAGTTGTCTTGTAAATAGAGAGTGTCTAAGAAACAATATTGTTTTGGCGTTCTTTTGGCCCAA
Source organism: Cyprinus carpio (assembly GCF_018340385.1). Taxonomy (NCBI): domain Eukaryota; kingdom Metazoa; phylum Chordata; class Actinopteri; order Cypriniformes; family Cyprinidae; genus Cyprinus; species Cyprinus carpio. Next base: position 5,714,619 of record NC_056581.1, on the reverse strand, counting down.
GTGTTGGGACAAAGACAGAAGGGCAGCCGTCTTGAATTTAAAAAACGCGCATTCACCATCAAACGAAGATGCGGCTACGCGAGACCCGACTAGGACCCCTCATTTGAAATATTGCGATCTTTTTCTAAAAAGCTGCTGGCTCATTTGTGGGTTTCCCTCATCTCATTAGCAGCGTAGATTCTTCATGTTCTTTGGGGTCGCACTCTTACTGACGACCGAAAAAATCGGATTTGGGAAATAGAAGCTTTTATCATCAAGGCGCAGTGTACTGTCATATATACTTTTATGTTGTCGTGGCCATGTTCCCCTAGTGCAGTCCAGATCTCGTGATCCTCTCGCTCGTGTGATTCTCTCTTCCGCCGGCCACGCCATTTAATGGTGCTTTTCCGGTGACACCCCAGAATCACCGGCAAAACAGTCAACATACTCGACCTTCCAAAAATTGAAATGGCGTAGCTTACTACTCTGCCTGAAAGGGCCTGCATCAAATGCAGGATGGTTCAAGTATAGAAGCGCTTGAAGGGTTGTTAAGGAAATGCTAATAGGTTTACCTTGCCCACCGCATGGCATTCCTGAGGACGGTCGCAAGAACTTTACAAACAACCTCATAAACAGCTCCGTAAAGCAGGCATTAGCTCAATGGCAGTGTTTATGCAGAAACGCTACTTTCGTTCTGTGTCCTGATTGGGCCAAAGGTCAGATGTTTGTTCAGGGAAACTAGAATATTTAATACTTTAAGTAATATTAAAAAAACAATTGTCTTAGATCACTGACCTCTTTCCTTTCTCCTGACTAGGTATACGAGCAGCCTGGTAATTGCGGAAAATACACCCCTCGTCCCCCCGCCTGGCTCATCGCCTCACGCAGAATCGAGGACACTTAGCATACACTGTACTTGTAGAATCCCGAACCGCCCGTATATTTAATCATTCTCCACGGCCTCATTATCTAATGGCGGTCGCAAATTAAACACAGAAATGCGTATGCAAGCACGACCCGAGTCGCGTATCAGAGCGATGTTGGATCGAGTGTTCACCTTATTAGCTCAGCATAAATCTAAGCCCCTCTAAACCAGGCATTCACAAGCTCTAACGACTCATACTTCCAGGTCCTCCACAGAAGGTCCACCCCACATCATGCGACGCCTTATCATGTAACTGTCTCGCTTTCCGCATTAGTCTGACAATTTTGGCGTAGGGCTATTAAAACGGTCCATTGTAACACTAAAACTTGCCAGAGGGACATTGCTACCCTCCGACATCTAAGGCTCATTTTGCTTGGTCATGTACATTTTTGAACAATACCCGTGGTACTTTTTTAACTCTCCTATTAGTCCTTGTTTCAGATTCTTGTTTTAATTTTTTTTGATTGTGTGAAGTGATGGATTCTAATTAAAGGTAAAGTGACATGTAAAAACCTTTATATATGTTACCAAATCAGGGAACTAACCTCATTCGTTCAATGTAATGCCACATTCTTTTCAGGCTATTCTGTAAATCTCAAGATGTCCTGGAATGAGTTGAATGAAGGTCTAATCCTCTCCCTCTCAATCCACTATCTCGCTCTAAGCAAGTTGCTTATACAAGAAACAAAGCTTGTTTTTTGTTTTGCTCTGGGGTTCATGTAATGTTTGGTATTGTTGTTTTTGAGACCAACAGCAATCAGTAGAGTGTCTCCCACTCAGACACGAAAAAAGCAGGAAGACCAGGTTTAAAAGATGCAAGCCTAATTAACTCACCGGACTGCACAGGACCAACATATTTTGGAACTGTTTGTATACCGACCTTTAATTTATTAATACTGATTTGGACCCCAAAATATTTATTTGTGAAATACCCAAAATAAAAGGTTAAAAATGTAAACTTTTTACATAATTGTTTTCTTCTTCAATTCTCTAATCCTATAAAGCGGTAGAACGCAAAAAAAAAAGAACGAAAAAAGAAACGTACTAATAAAGTAATAAAATCCCCTATCAAGACTCATTAATTATTGATGGATTTCTGAAAAGTGGGAATCAAATTTCAGTTTGGCCCAAGGATCCTAGGTGGTACACAGTTGTCCTGGGAGACAAAAGGAGGGTTAAATCAACACCTGTGTTAATGATTCAACGAAAGCAACACACTCCATAAGAATTTTCCTTGGAACATATTCGCTGCAGGCAGACTGTCGAACAGGACTTGCAGCGAAAAGAGCAAGCTAAAATGGCAATTTCCAATTAATTTTGTCTCTAGTGCACCTATGTTCTCATACAAACTCGGTTGATATAGTTAATTACGATTCCGCTTATTATTCAGGAGAGCACTCTCTACAAAGAATGGACCCAATACAGTCCTGTTCACATGGAAAACGAATTAAGAGCGGTTTCAACAAACAAAAAAAGATAAGAAGGTAAAATCACAGCATATCTCATGTCCCCAGTTGTTTTGTTTTACAGTTCGTCCTATGTCCCCCCATCGGATTTGGGGGCGGCGGGTTGGGATGGGTGTCGTTCTAGTGTGAACAGAGCATTTTTTCCTCAAGGGTAGGATTTAAAGAAACCGAGAAGAATGTTTATATTTTCGCTATTGATTCGCAAATGATGTCTAAGATTCAAATATCCCGGAAGGAAGAAAGGAAGAAGCCTGAGAGAAGAAAAGTCAGAATGGACGTATCAGTTATTCAGCTTACATGTTGGAATATTTAATTGTTTGTTAGTTTTAGGTGGGTTTTGTTATCTTTTTTTTGGCTAGGGAGGCTGCAGACCATTATAACAACATTGGGGCAAGAAAACCAAATTCTTGGTGTAAATGGAGCTCTACTACAACAAACACACACACACACACGCAAACACATACATCTGCCTCATCCTGTGTGGTGGAAATTGGAGGTGAAAAAAACCTTTTGCTTATCTCCAGGCTTGCACAAATTGCTGGACGAGGTAGCGCTGTTGTCAGTGCGGCGCGGGGGTTGGCCCATGGAGGCTAACATCTGCTGCTATTGTGGACTCATGGCTCTGTTCTACCAAATATTCTCTGTCTACAAAATCTGCCACATTCAAACCAAAGCTCCACGCACAAAACCTCTCAACATTAAGTGTCATAGTTTTAACAGAATGAATGCTGGACAGAACAGACGTGAAAATTTGGGGGCCGAAGAGCCAAATGATCATGTGTCCAAAGGTATCTAGTGAGCTGCCTTAGTTCCGCCTACATAGACAGCATCCTGACGAGCTCATCAAAGAATCATCAGGTGGAAAGTGACCGATTTTGAAAGAAAGAGCTTGCTACATAGAAAACATCCACATTTTGAACATAGAGTGTTAGCATGCTGCTAGAGCTAAACAGCAGTGCTATTTTAGGTAAACATGAAAAAGAGCACAGCACAGTGCACGAATTTGGGGTAAAATAGTCCGAAACTTGACTAGCGTTATGAGCTACTGCCTTTAAAAAAAGCTACATTACTTAATACAAATAAAAATCTTCAATCTTTATTGAAGTGCCAGTTCATTTTAAGTGAATCAGCTGAGTGGACGAACAGTAACTTAAATGAATCAGAATCAGAATACATACTTGTACAATACATACATTAAAAAACAGATGGAAGGTTGTGGCTGAATCAACAAATCTTTTTTTTGAATCACTTAATTTCCGTAAATCTGAATAAACAGGATTCACATGATGCAGTCGATCTCCCAGCTTTATGAGGAAGGCTGAACAGAAGCAAATTTATATTTACCAAGCGGAAAACATTGTGATAACTAAAAAAAAGATTAAATGGTTTAAAATGATTCCATGAATCTTTTTGAGCCAGTTACATTTAAATGAGCATTTGATTGAAAATATGTTGCTCAAATTAATCAGATTTCCTAACTCAAGGCACAAGTGCAACTAGAGGCACAAGTGACAAATCCATATAACCAAGTAGAACACATAGTGATCTCTATTAATAAATAATTTTTAAAAAAGGTTTATTTTAAATTAACCATCTGAATCAACAAATTTACATAAATGAATCAGATTCCTTGACTCGATGAAAGACAGCAAGCACCCTTAGAGCACATTTGATGATAACCAAGCAATTTTATATAGTAAAAAACACAGTGATCACTAATAAAAAGAAGATTGAATGGGATTAAATGAATTTACTGAAACTTTTTTTGAAACATTTTAATTTAAATGAACCATCTGAATGAACAGATTCACTTCAACGAATCAGACTTTGCCACTGGGGGTGGGTGGGGGCACATGCCAATTTATATAACCAAGTAGACTATTATAGAATATATATAAAAGTAAAAGAATATGGTATTCATAATCAACACAAGGGTATTCAACAATATATATATATAATTTGAAGTAACCTTTCATTTTTTAGGTCTCATGCAATGCATGGTGGGATTGATTCTTTCAAGGGGGGTAGAAGGCCTGTGAATCTGCTATAATTGTCATCGACCTGGTCAAAAGTAGGGATTTTAGAAGGCTGCTTAATCATGCGGCCTACCTTTTGGAACACTTTTAAATTAGGGAACAAGCCAATAATGGCCTTAAATGCTGTCTACGTAGGCAGTGCGCTATGTTTTTGGAACAGAGACAATACGATTTCCTCTGAAATGCTGTTAAAAAAGGCATTCATTACTCGGCCGATACAATGCAGCTCTGTAGTACAAAACTAACTCCGACCTAAACATATTATACATCATGAAGAGGAAACTCCAAAAATTAGGCTGAGAAATGAGTATGGGTTTGGTGGGGTGCCTGGAAGTAATGTTCATCTATTTTTCATGAGGGTCCCAATGTTTTCTGTAGTCTTTTTTCATTGAAACATTTTTCTGGAAATATAAATGTTTCATTGTCTGAATGACTGACAGAAACAGATTGAACGGGCCATCTCAAACAGCCCGTTGTTTTTGTGACCGTTTCAGTATTGCAACTCGTCTAAAAGCTTATGTATTTCATACTGATTCTGAGTTGCAGTGTTATCACTCTAGGCGCTTTTGAGTGTCTCTGCAGGAAAAAGCATCTGATATAGACAGACTTTTGATTCGTATTTTGACTGGTATACAGTAGGCCCTACTTGTCCGCAGAAAGCTCCCAATGTATCCGGTATTTTTACTGTTACCTAAAGCCATTGATGTATCAACAGCAAAAAATGCTTTTGTTAAAATGACAGTCTGGTAGCTAAGCTGTCTGCAACCCATCCAGCATGTTCAAGGTTCCTCAGCAAAACATTTTGAGTCGGTGTGTTTATGTTCCACTTTTACGAGCAGAGCTGCTTTGTCAGAAAGAAAGCGGTGCTCAGCTTAGATCTCAAACACTTCGTCCTTTTGAACTGATATACAGTACTATACAACAGCAGCGTAGTAGAAAGAGCTGTGACATCACTGGCCAATTGTGTAATATCAACGATCTGGCAGTGACTGATTTATGGAGAACTCAAACTAATGTTTCAAGTGAATTTGGGCTTTTTGGTTCTGATTCCATTTCCCCTTACTCAATCTATTAATGGATGGCATAGGGCAAAAACACAATGAAAAGCAAATATTGTCTCTCATTTGTATTTCTCCCCCTGTGTTTTAAAACCTTCCACTTCATCCTCTGTAGGCCCATTACCTTCCATGAAAATCATGTTTGCTCTGGCATTTGCCTGGTCTTCAGGCTATGGGTTGATTGTTTTTTCTGTGGGAATGTAAAAGATGCATTGTTATAACCCTTCCTGGTTTTTTTTGCTGCTGTTTGTTTTCTTTGTGTTTTCATCTGTACACAGATTGAAACAGTTTTGGTGAAGACCTGCTCCAAATGCAAAAAATGTGGCTCTTCGTTTGAGTATTGATTGTCAGAAAAAAACATGTTTTGTAAAAATTTGATCTCGATGAGATCATAATAAGGTAATTTAACAATCTAATGTACAGACTGTCCATTATTATTATTATTATTTTACTTTTTTATTTTATTTTTAATTATAGAATGCCATTTGTATTAATGCATCTTTGTATTAAACTAGGGCTTTGAGAATGACACATAAACTTATTAATTAAATATATTTAAAATGATGTTTTTTTTGTGCAGCTGTTACACATTTATGTCAATATATTTATAACTGTTTTATTTCTTCTGTGTGATTTCTAAAAACTGATTGGAAACTTCTGAGGTTTATTAAAATTATCTGACTGAACTGAACTGACTTTCTGAAATTACAAAATAATAACTAAAATATTTTAATATAAGAGGAATTATGAAAAAATGCTATGAAACTGAAAAAAAATACATAAATGTAATTACTTTATTAATTATTTTATATATTATGTAAAATCTATGATTCATTATTATTATTTATTATTATTATTATTAATGTGAATTATGTGAATTATATTCAATATAATTCTATTTATACTAATAGTACATTTTAATTTTTTGTTTCACTTTGAAAGCCTTATGACAAAAAAACTATAATAATAAAATAAAGGGGGGGGGGGTGTTACAAGATTTCGAAACCTAAATTTTATGCCAGCAATTCCTATCATCACATAGAATGTCCCCTAAAAATTTTACCTGCATGGGCCTAGTCTTTTCAATCCTTTTTGTGAATCGGTGCAATAGTTTATATTTATTCCCCTTATATACTGTATAAATATTCTTTTGTTCATTCCAGGTCTTGTCACCTACTCAAAAAAAGAAATGTTGTCATTCTACGGGATGCGTTCTCAGTCTGTCCTGTGCTGAAATGGGTGGTATGAAGCCATTAATGTCCATCCTTTGCGGTGCCAAAAAAATGTCCAGTGGAAATCTCTGAAAGCTGAAAGTTAGGCACCGACCGCTGGGGCATTAAAACCGTGAACTGGGCCGCCGAGAGAAGCTTTTAAAAAGCTGCTTACTGTAGTAGACGCATTTCTTTCTACTTTGCTCGATTAGCTCAATCAGCACTACAATAAATGTTTATCATTTCTTTGAAACTTACTTTCAAAACTGCTTCAGAGCTCCCCATTTTGAAATATATAATATTTTTAGCTATGTTACACTACTGTAATATTAATGAAAATGTGACCTCATTTTTAATATCCATTTCATTTAAATGAAACATCAATGGTAAAAAAAAAAAAAAAAAAAAAAAAAAAAAGATTGACATCAAATAAATATGAGTTCCAAGCAGCCAGAAAACATAGTGATCACCTATAAATAAATAAATAAGCAGATGGATTGATTTAGATGAATCTATGGTATTTGAGACCAGTTTTATGTATGAACCACTTGAATGAACATGACTCTAATCAAATCAATCAGGATTTCCCAACTTTGATGATATACACAAGCATATAAGATGTCACCAAGGAGCAAACATATTGAATTACTATAAAAAAAGGAGGGGGGGAAAAGAATGAAGGATTTAAATTAATCTAAGAATCTTTATTATTATTATTTTATTTATTTATTTATTTATTATATTATTATTATTATTATATATTATTATTGTTATTATTATTATTATTTTATTATTATTATTATTATTGAACCAGTTCATGTAAATGGACCATTTGAATAAATCAGATTGAACTAAATAAATAAAAGTTTACCAACTTTAGGGCACACAAGCAAATAAATGTCACAAAGTATAAATGATCTATTAAAATAATGAATGATGATGATGATAATACAATTAATAGAACCATTTAAAATGAAATCTATAAATCATTTTTTGAACCATTTAATTTAAAATGAACCATCCAAATGAACAGATTCACTCAAAAGAGTCAGATTTCCCAACTCTATGAAAGAAACACACATGCAAATTTTTATATAACCATGTACTGTATATAACAGTCATGATCACACACAAAAAAAAGAAGAAGATGGAAGGGTTTATATATGAGTCAAATTCAAAATGTGCACATGCGATGAACTGCATAGTGTTTGTGAGCACCATTCTGATTCCTTAAACCGACAAAATCGGGAGCCATGCATGAATGAAGACCGTGTGACTGCAAGTCCACATCAAGTGTATCATTTGGGTCTTTTCCAGAATGACCTGTTTCTAGGTGAGCACATTTCATTATCCCAGTTTGCATGGTGGTAAACGCATTAAAGTGTGACAACAAAACACATTGCTACTTGAAGTGTAAAATAGCTCATTACTGGAAAAACTACACTGTTTTGCTACTGCCATGCTCCTATAAACAGTGTAGCTACTTTTTTGTAAGCTACTTCCAAATGGTAGTTTTGTTTGCATTTCCAAGAAAGGAACCCAAGGCTTTAAAATCTTAAAATCCTTAAAGAGGTATCGATAAATGGATACGGCCTCAAATCATGTTCCTCTTAAGTAAAGCTATAGAATCCAATATCCTGAAACACTGCAGAAATACTAAACTCACTCACCCATTTTCTGCGCTACAGATCGTTTTGCCAATGGCGTATGGTGCATGAGCAAGAGGTCAGCGGCTTCATAATTATTCTGTGTGTGTTTTTCGCTCGTGCCCTTCTAAAGCTGCATTGCTGCCAAGGTTCTTCTAAAGGTTTTTTGTGTAATAGAGGCCATCTGATAGCGAATGACTGGGAAAAACAGACACTGGTCAAGGAGGAATCCACAGGCCAACATTGTCTGATGCCCTGCTACCAATTTTCTGTTAGAAACGTAACTTAGTTTTTAAACTTAATAATGGTTGTGAGACAAAGCAGGATGGAGGGAGCCTCATTTAACAGCCCAGAGCATCAGCAGAAGAGCATGTTTGAAAGCCAAAATGACCTTTTTGTGAACTTTAATAGTGGAGATGAATAGGAGTTGCACACATATGAAAGCATTCTGGGGAAAGTTTTTTCTGCTGCCTGTTATTAGGGATTATTTTTTTCTTCTCTCTCATTGCAATGCAACAATGTTTTACCTAAAGTAAACAGGCTTTTTCATAGTATCCCTGGAGAATTTGTTTGTGGTACATAATGCAGCCTTTCTTTTATTCCCTACCATCATGAGCTCTTAACATTCTACATAATGGATTATGATTTCAAACAGATGCAATAACAATACATGGTGGAGCCAGTCTCACTTTTGATATAGATAAAAGAGGACATCAGAATATCAATGATTCACTGCATTTGTTAAGGTAACACAGGCAGACCATTACTCCACAGCTAAAATGCTGCATTTCACATACATTATGTATAAAACTGTGCAGTTCTGCTGTATTCACACCTGTTTTGTTCTTTTATCTGAAGGTTGACTGACTATGTGTTTAGAACATTTCAGAAACATACAGGGTACACAAATGGTAAAATTCATGTAATTGTATGTATGTATATATATATATATATATATATATATATATATATATATATATATATATAGATATATACTTAAATATAATATTTAAAGATTTTTTAGGTTTGAATCATTTATTGCAGTGATTAATATGTTGCTTCTGGCATGTTTCCTGTTTGACCCAGCAATTCTTTTAACCCTGAATGATGCAGCGCTTGTTTTATTCATTTTTCGTCACCCAAACAACCATGTCAGGAAGACGTAGCCATATACATATTCCAGGATGGCAATGCCAAGATTCATTATGCTCAAACTGTAAAAGACTGGCCACCAGAGTCCTGAGCTTAACTCCACTGAAAGTCTTTGGGATGTGCTGGGGTGTCGACTTTCCACTGCCTGTCCAACAAAAAAAAAAAAATTGCACACTCTAATATTTAGTTGGAGCATATTTTGCATGGATAGCATTGTGGTTTTTGTTATGACATTGTTTCACACAATGTCATGCAACATAACACCATTTATTTCCACCAAGATTGCATTAATTTTAGGCCAAGATCTTGTATTGACAGCAGGAGAATAAAACCCACTCTTCAGAGTCGACTCCACCACATCCCAAAGACTTTAAATATGGTTATTTGGGCCTAATGAATATTGGCGTCATCATCCTGGAATATTTACATGGGTACATCTTCCATCATGGTTGTTTGAGAAAAAAAAAAAAAAAGCTATGCACTGCCTCAGTTCAGGTTAAAAGAATTGTTGCAATTTAACATACCAAAAACATTCATGTCATTCATTAGCATGAAATCACATTTGATTTTGGGGCCGCTGTGTACAAACAATCAGTTTAGATTTAATGTGAACATGCAAATAAGAGTGAGTCCTCTTTCATACTATCATCCCAATTCTGCCTCTTGCCTCTTTTTTCTGTGCTCTGGGAAGATAATATAATGACATTTAAAAGAGTGTAATGACAGAGGCATTGCCCCCAGTCACAGCTGCAGAGAACCCCCGAACACTCTGGAGATGTACTAATTTATCAGCATAATAGGGCAAATTTATCAAGACACATTGGTCCCAGCAGGGCATGGACTTCACTGGTAGGGGTCTAATGACTCAGGGAAAAAAATAATCACCAACACAGCATGCATACGGCCATAGGGAGGCTACAGTCCCTTGCACCATTGGTCATAGATGTTTTCGGCTGTCTGAAGAGGAGTCTCAAGCACTGAGAGAAGAGATCTCCTTTTCTTCAGATGATTTATTGGAAAAACATTGAGGGGCTACTGTTTGGAGAGAGCAATTTCCTTTAAGAATATGCTACCACTTCTAGGTCTCAACCTCTTCACCATGTCCATCATAATAAAAGTTGTTCAATATAGAAAACTTCATGATTCTTAAAGGAAGAGTTCATCTCCAAAAATGAAATTTCTGTCATCATTTACTCTCACATTGTTCCAAACCTGTTTGACATTCTTTCTTCTGTGTAGAACACAAAATTGTATATTAAAGAACACTGAGGACCAAACAATATTGAGTTTAATTGTATGGATACCGTAAAAATGTGGAGTCATTTTTTTTTTTTAAATGATCATCTTAAATATGGTAAGAACTTAAAATGCTGTCATCATTTTATTCACCCTTGTGTCATTGCAAATGTGTATAACTTTCTTCCTTCTGTAGAACACAATAAAATATATTTGAAGAAATATTGGGGTCCAATCAACATTGACTTTCACTGCATGGACAAAAGACATTATAAGACAGTATTGAAATTATCTTCTTTTGTGTTTCCTCTGAAGAAAGAAAATCTACAAGTCAGAAAATTATAGCGAAACATATAAATTCTGTCATCATTAACTCAACTCTACATTGCTCCAAAGCCATAGGACACTCCTGTAGAACCAAATGTAGCAAATATCATTGACATTTTAGTGTAACAACATTATTCATGATATAAGGAGTCTGATTCAGGAAAATGAGGAACATTAGAAAGCCAAGTCCTGACTGTGATGAAAGGAGGAGCTGGGGATGGAGAAGGGTAATTTGCTTCTGAGCATGCAATAAAACTGCTGAATAATACTGAATATACCTTATATAGCCTAGGAATGTTGTATGCCTATAATTAGATGTGGATCAGCTGATAGCAAGCTTAACTCACATGACCTGCCAGCACTAACGCTATGCTTTAATTTCTTCCACCCATTGGACTGGAGTATAAAGCACTGGATGTCTCACAGGAAAACAATGGCAGCTGCCATGATTTCACTGTTAAAATTAATTTCACTGAAACCAATTGGACCACTTGGAAAATGATTGGTGAGGCTTTTTGCTGGCACTCTATGGTGCTTTATTAAGTATTTAAGTGAGTTGTGATGTGTTGCCATTGTATTGAATTCACCTAACTGGATATTTATTAATTTATTAGCATTTGATTTCCATATAAAACATTTGGAAAGACATGAGGGTGAGTAAATGATGACAGAATTTTGACTAATTGGGTGAACTGATGTTACATTGGTGAAAACTGCCTTTGTTAGGTTTGTGTCCTCTTTGACATTATTTATTTAAAGAAGAAGAAATAAAAAAGAAACTGAAACTGACCTAAAGACTTCTTCACTTCAGTAGCAGATAAAAGGGGTGAAAATCCTGCTTTTGTTATCGCTGAAAATTTTTTGCAACATACTGTTTTCAGTGTAAACTACTTCAAAGCTGGTAGTGTCTTTTAAAGTGAAGATGCTGTGACAGCGGAGAGCTTTGCGTGAATCCCAGATTCCAATCTTTTTCTCCCTGAGATACGCAAAGGAAACGATAGGGTCCAAACAGCGTGATTCGTCTTTCACTTTGTATCACATGCTATATCAATAACACTTATTTATCATTCTCACAGCACTTGCTGTCATTTGAATGAGCATAGCTTAAAATATAAAGAAAAAAAAATATTTGCTTTTGATTTTCTTTCCTTCTTGACGAATGTTGTGAAAATTAATCAATGTTCCTTTTGCTGAATAGTTGCCCCAAAACGGATAATTGTTTCATAATTTACTCACCCTCATATCAGTCCGTGAAACAAAAAAGAGACACATTTTGAATAAATGCACTGTTCGCACGCGAGACTCCTTTCCATATTTGCATATTATGGAATTGGAACTGGAACTTTTGAGTTTCAGTAAGGTCTGAAAATATAATAAATTAAGTTTGCACAACATATTCCACATCTTCTGAAGCAATATGATAGCTTTGCGTCTGAACCGGTTAAAATTTAAGATTGATGCTTTAACACTGCGCAGGGAAGTAGGCTATATCATCAGTAGTGAATAGCAGTATCTTGCTCCTATGGCATTTATGTTTGTTTCATAGAGGCCATCAAAGGTAAACAGGAGCTGTGTTGGTTTAATAGATCTCATTTTAGGTGATGTCCATTTTAACAGCATTTTCACAGCTTTTGGCAGTGAACCGAGTCAGTGTGATGTTCAGAGTTTCAGTTTGTTTGCACTGTGAAATTTTCCTGATTCAGTGAATTGTCTTGAATTAAATTAATTTTTGTTACTTATAGGTCTTACCTCCACATGGAGTGACAACGTGTGTTTCTTCTCTTGTTTTAAAAGAATAATTCACCCAAAAATGAAAATTTACTGAAAACACACTCACCCTCAGGCCAATTTGTAGATGTACTGTACACTCTCAGGGAAAAAAAGGTACAGTTCCCAGGTACAAACAGTAAAACATCTCCGGGAACATCCTCTGCAGTGTCTGTGTTGACTTCATTGTCACTAATAGCAATTCATCCTATCCAGTGTTATTATTCGACCAAGAAGTTCTGTATTTTCTAAATGCATGATGCTTGAAAGATTCATGTTGACACTCATCAAGGACACAACAGATGAAAAAGTATGATCATGAGCATGAATCAGTCCTACATGTTTGATTAGATTTAAATGTCTGCATGAACACTTTGGACAGTTTGTATAGCTTCATGTCATCCTCTCAGTCTAAGATACAAGATTAATAATCCTGACAACAGCATTTGGGAATGGGCTTATCACCAGGTGAAGATACCTTCAACACACGCCTTTGGAGAAAGAGCAAAGTGTTCATGTTGTGCAAGGGATATGCAAGTTTGAAAACCAAATTACACACAAAAAGCAGAAAGAATGCCATCCTCTACTTCAAACTGCTCTGCAAATTTCAGATCCCTCATTTTTTACAGCGCTGAAGATTCTCTTCTCACTGAAGACCCGTTTCCAGTCAGATGTTCCCAAAATCTGTACAGTGGGATATGGGTGTGGCTGGTTCTTCCATTAAGCAGGTATTAATGGTTCGGATTAATCACAGTTTGGTTTGTATCATGGTTTTTGCTATGGTTCACCCATGTACTATGCAGAAAAAAAGGACTACTGTCAAATAAAAATAAAGAAAATAGAACAAGTAATTAAGCAATAGCACAAAAAAATACAATCAAACAAAGATATAAGTAAAATAAAGAGTGTAGCGGAACTCTGTCCATTTTAACACTTTTATTTATTTATTTTTTCAACAAACCATATTTAGACAACATTAGATTTGAGATGGATGGAGAACAGTATGGTTAGATTTTTTATTTATTTTTTCATCAAAAAAAAAATACACCCCTAGTAGTTAGAGACAATATTTCATTCATATTTTCAAAATAAGAATAAGACTCTCTGCAACAGCTTATCTTCTGGCATCCATGTAATATGCTTCTGTAAATGGATTTCCCCCTTAGCCAACCTCAACACATTGGACACAATTGTGCTTAAGGAATCATGAAAACTATTCAAAGGAATATTGTTTTCCCCTTTTAGCAGCATTTAAGCATGGTCATTGTAAACCGGCTTCTCTCATGCACTCTTAATGTGCAAAGGACATCTAGGGCTACTGTATTGTGAAAAATATGTTCACTAAAAAAAAAAAAAAAAAGATGCACAGGTCACATGGACAATGTTTTTGATGCTTTCATAATCGTTTTTAAATGTTTTAAAAGTAATAAAAAAAATCAGTGGCCATTTTTATGGGAATCAGCATTTTCAAAAATATTTCTTAAAATCATATAGGTTTGATCATTTGGATAAGCTTTTTGTTTTCTTTCACTTAAGAAAAGGGATTATTAAAAAAAAATAACAACAGGAAAAACTGGTCATCTATGCATCTATGTTAAATCAAAATGTTCCACAACTGGATACACAATGATAACTAATGTAAAGTATACTCAGGTGGAACCTCAGATTTCATTTACAATATTTCAACAGTATGCATCAATTTTATGTACTTTAAACTTCTGAGGCACACAAACTTAATTACTTTAAAATATGCAGATGGCTAATAGAACTGGATTCATGCATAATTAAGCTATTTACTGTACACTCACTAATTTCAGGTTGGGTGCCTGTGAAAACACTTTTGATTTGGGATACATATAAACATAAAACTCACCTTTGAATTCCCTCTTCATCTGATAATTCCAGTCCAGCCTCTTTGAATTTGAAGTTCTTCTGATGATAAAGAGGTGTGTGGTGGTGCTTGTCATCTACTCATCTGCAATATCTTCATTTTCCTCCAAGAGAAAAGTCCTACGAGTTTGAGACAGCATAAGGTGTGAGGAAATAATGAGATAACTACCATTTTTAGGGTGAATGATTACTATACAGGTGTTTTATAGTATGAACAAAAATAGGTAAACTACATTTTCTTAAAGAATGAGTCCTTTGCTTCTCTACAAAGTCAACCTTCAGTAGTTCAACTAGGAGGACAAGGAAAACAAAATAATCTAAAGAAGAGATATTTCATTTAGTTAACTAATTACAGAAATCCTATTAATAACTGTAAACATATTTTTTTGTTCAAAGAGATTGTATGTTACATAAGGTTTCTGTATCCTTGATTTGAGAACAATTTTGTACCTTCATTTCAATTGTACCTTAAAACGGTACCAATCAGAGGTCTTTCCCTGTACCATTTAGGTACATTTTATTCAAAAGGTACAAAACTTTTCTTTGAGGAACATTATTTGTACCACCATTGTGTACCTTTTTTTCAGAGATAGTAGATGAGTTTATTTCTTTATCAAACTTTAGCATTACATCACTTGCTCCAAATAGATGATAAAAACATCAAAATAATCCACAAATAATCCATTAATGACTCCAGTACATCAATTGATCTCTTGTGAAGCAAAGAATTGTTTTTTTTTTTTTGTTTTTTGTTTTTTTTTTAGAAACAAATTTATGTTTTAGATTTAAAACATTGCTTCTGGACAAAAAAAAATAAAATAAAATAAAATAAAAAAAATATTAATAATCCATAATAACTCTTCCCTCCAGTGAAAAAGTCACCTGTCCTCTCAGATCAAAAAAATCCACTGACATATTTGTTTAGAACTGTTTTGGAAATTGTGCTTGATCTGGACATATTTCTCATCTTATTCTGATTCCACTCCATCAGTTAATGACTTGTAAATGAAGACTTTTCTTTTTTACTTCAAACCATTGCTTCCAGCTACAATATGACTCCTCAGTCTATAATGTTGCTTTTTCTCATGAAAATGTACTTTTTCAATGGCCGCAAAATAAAAAATATTAAACAACAACAATTCAGCAACATCAACTTCGTAAAAGTATATTTTATTACAATTATAGCATACAGTTAGTGTTGGCAGTATGGTTTTTCTCTGAGCAAAAGTCCCCACACCTGTCCATGCAGCCATGCTTGGACAGAGCGGGGAGAGCAGCAAGTCAAACACAGTTGTAGGAAATACATGATAGAGAATACTTGCAGTGAAGTGAACTGTAAACAGAAAAGAAACACAATAAAAAAAATGCATGATAGAGAATCCTTGCAATAGGCTATAGTGAGCTGTATACGACAAGAAGAGAGAGAGAGAGAGAGAGAGAGCGAGAAAAAAAAAATCCGATTAGATTACAGGTATAGGTGGAGTTTGGGTTGGAGGAGGGAGTTGATTGAAGAAATGCTGGAGAATGGGAATTTAAATGGACCTCTGTGATAAGTGTGAAAACTGGATTGGTACACGTCAGGAACAGCTGACTATCAGCTGATGCAAGCTTGACTGACGTGGCCTGCCTGAACTAATTATTGATTTAAAAGCGAAAACAGCGAAAACACTTCTGAACAAATATGTCTAGACTTTCTAAATGTCTGTATAGACTTTTACCAAACGCTATCTCACGACCAATTCGTACGTATTTTACGAGGTGGCTAATTCGTACGAATTTGTACGACCTCACTCGTACGATTTCATTCGATTTGGCTAGACCCCAGTGACGGGTAGGTTTAGGGGCGGGGTTTTGGTGTAGGTCATTCGTACAAATTCATACGAATGTGCAACTCGTAAAATACGTACGATTTGACAAAAATCGTACTGAATTTGTACGAGTGTGGTCGTACCAATTCGTACGAATTAGCCACCTCGTAAAATATATAACAAATTCCTTAACAACATGCTGACTTTTTCACTAGAGGAAGCTTATTATGGCTTATGGACTCATATTTTGGCCAGAAGTGATGGGTTTACAGTTAAAAGGCCTTAACGATGGATTTGTTTTTTTTTACAAACATGCAGCTTTTCACTTCACAAGAGGATGGATTGATGGAGTGTAGTGGTGTGGATTACTTGTGGATTATTGTGATGTGTTTATCAACTGTTTGGACTCTCATTCTGATGGCACCCATACACTGGTGAGCAAGGTTTTTTTTTATTTTTTTTTATTCATTTTATTATTAATTTAATGCACACATGCTCCTTTTCCTTTAGGCTTAATATTAGAGTGTGAATTATTCACAAAAGTCAGTGTTATTTGCTTGGCGGTAATTTTATATTTTCTTCAAAGCATATGTAAAAAAAAAAAAAAAAAAAAACCTTATTTTTCACCACTGTAGACAAATGTTTGTTTGTGACACCATTTAAAAGGGGAGATATGATGCGATTTAAATTTTTCGTTTTTCTTTGGAGTGTTACAAGCTCTTGGTGCATGAAGAATATCTGTAAAGTTGCAAAGACTATAGTACCAAATCCAAAGAGATATTCTTTATCAAAGTTAAGACTCTGCCACACCCCCCAAAACGGATTTTTCTAACACGCCCTCCACATATCTACGTCACTATGTGGAAATATTTGCTTAATCCCACCCAAATGTCCACGCAAAGAAAGAAGGCGTGGTTTCAGTAACCGCAGTTAGTGTTGAAGCAGCCATGTCAGGCAGATGCTGTGTGTATCTAAGCAAAAGAAAAAGCACTTTATTTGGCCTTCCGAAAGTAGATGCATTTAGGAATCTTTAAGATTACTTACAACAGAACAGCAACACATTTTATGGACGACCGTTTCGTAAACCTAGGAGAGGAGATAATTCTGACTTTGCTACGACAATCTGGTGCTTCTGAATCAGCTACTGTAAGTATGTTTTCTTATTAGTATTTGCTATTGACTGTTGCAAATGCGGAGTTTTGCGCGTTTTGTGTGTGTGTGCGTGTGTGTGTGTGTGTGTGTGTGTGTGTGTGTGTGTGTGTGAGAGAGAGAGAGAGAGAGAGAGAGAGAGAGAAGGTCACACAGTGGAGTCAGCTGTCTTAACCGTCCATGGCTTGTGTACTGCAAACACATACGAGCTTCATCACATGTGTCACGCGACTCTGTTCCCCGTTTCGGGCTTGAACTGATGGTAAAACTAAAGACGTTATTAACTGTCTTTACATTTATTGCTCACGATTATGGAAAGGGGCATTACATTTCTGACCAGTGCTTGCAGTGTACGGCCAATCACAATGCACTGGGTCAGTTGGCCAATCAGAGCAGACTGCGCTTGTCAGAAGGAGGGACTTTGTAGAAAACGTCGCGTTTGAGAGAGACGGGTCATAGAGGACCTACAATAATGTACAGTATTTGAAAATTAATGTGTTTTTTGAACATTAAAGCATGTCAACATATTCTGTTTCACCAAATACACAAAATAATGATCTTTAAAAAAACCATCATATGAACCCTTTAATATGGAGATGCGTTAGGATCTTAAGACCTTTATTAAGTTATGAATAAGATTCTATGTTTAAGCACCTTAATCAAAGACTCTTAATTCCCTGAAATAAGCAAAGAAGGTCATTTTGGGCCACTATAATCTATTTTTTTATAATATAAAATGACTTTGTCATTGATGGAGTAGATGTTTAATGCAAAAAAAATAAAAATAAAAAGTTTGATTAAATGCTAAGAGCCTTTTATTTTATTTTTTCTAAATGAGTTGCAAGTGTAGTTACTGATGGATAGATTCATTACAAGGCATGCCTTTGCAAGGCTCATCTGTTCAAAGAAAGGAACGCAGTCTGCAATAAACAATGAGCATTCATAGCAATCCAAGCACTTCATAAAGACCATAATAGCAAATGTGCTGTTGCATTTGCAGGAACATGTCCAAGATTGCTGCAGATGTGAGAGGTCACTGCATGAAAAGGCTGAAGCAGGGTGGAAAACACAGTGGTGCCAGTGAGTGATAGTGTTTCATAGAAAGAATGTGTATTAACTCATCTCCTGACACAGCTGTCTCTCTAGATATTTATTTAGCGGGAAGGCAAAGGTGTTTGTGTCATGCTGTTGATAATATAGAGAGAAGATGACCCCCCTCCCTGCAAAATAATCCAAAACATCACTCTGGTGGCTAGATTTCTGCAGCCGCCTTCATATTGCACAAACTGTGCCTAAATTACTTAGACTAGGTGAGGCATGACTAAGTAAATAATCTTATTGTGTTACACCATTAAAACTTTAATTAAAGGTAATGTACCCCAAGTACCCAAAACTGTAAAATTGGGCCTTTTAAATAAATATTATATATGGATTTATTGTTTTATTTAAATATTTATTTACAGTTGTTTTATACACACACACGCACACACAGATAAATATAAAAATAATTCTTCATTTTTTTTACTTCAGATGTTGTACAAAATATAGTTTTTTTTAAAACACCTGAGAAGCAGAAGAATTTTAGCAACAAGATCCTGAAGTGATCTCATTTGTGATGTGGCAGTCACGGATGTGTGTTTATGGTTATAACGCGGCTCATCCGATCAGCCTCTAGAGCCAAATACATTTCATAAAGAACAGTATTTCAGCCATGAAATATCTGCCTGAGAATAATTGCAGGATCAGTGTCTTAATTACCATCTGTAATCAGCCGATGAAATTGCAGTTCTTTGCGCTCATTACCTGAAATGTGTGTGTCACAATAGATCCCTTTGTGCAGTGCGAACACCATCCATACACTTGCTTGACTTACATAAAAGCCAGATTTTTCCAAGTTTCCAAGATAGTCTCTCAAGGCAGGACTGTTGTAAAGTGGCCATTACACAAGTCACTCAAGAGAATGAGAAGCAGCCCCTCCCATAAATATCCATTTTCTTCGCTAAATTTAGTCTGCATCAAGCTGTTAGTAAAACTGTGAAAGTCCATTACATTTCACAAAATTCGACTGAAGTAGCAGTTTTTATGAAAAATATGGATAATTTGAGATATATTATTGAGATACGACTCTAGTTACCCTTCATAAGGCACCACAAGTACAAAGAATGTAAAGCAGGAATGTAACTATGGGTTTCCATTGATCACACAAAAGGGATATCAAAGAAAGACACCCTCTAATCACCTTTCTTTGTTGCCATGGCGTTACTAACGTAAGAAAAATTGCCCATCGCCGCCTTAACACACAAATATCAACCTGTTTTCTGGGCCACAAAGAAATGATTTTCTGAGAGCAGCTATTGTTTCTTTTCATGGTAATCAATCAATGTATCAAACTGATCATATCTGTCAAGACCAAGTATTGTTTTGGCATAAATCATGCTTCTGACAAAAAACCATCAGCTCTATTGAGTCAAGAGCTAGTAATGTGGCTCAAAAGAGTTATTTGCAAAGGAGTCCTAAGAGAGATGGCTGTGAATGCAGCATAAGAGTGATCTGTGTGCACAAAGCGTGTGATTATGTTGATGTACAATTATCCAGGAAATGACTGGCTTCAGGAGGAGATGCTCTTACTCTCATTATTAAAGGCAAATTGGGTGTATTTGTGGTGGGTTTTAGCAGAATATTTGAATTGATAAAAAATCTGCTTAAAAATATTTAATAGGCCATTTACCTGCACTACGGGAACAACCCAGTGCTGTTTATTTTGTTAAAGTGTTAAAACATTTGTTGAAGGGAAGGTTTGTTTTTTTATTCCATTTGATTTAATAATGCTTTTGGAGTTAGCATGCCAGATGTTCTTTTAACTCTGAGGCGCCTCAAGACTTAATTTTTAATTATTAGTGATGCTTGCTAAGGCAAGCATTAGTGTTTCAAACACTATTACTTCTCATATGGGTAAGGTGTTTTTTTCAAAATATTCAACTTAAGTGGTACAAACATGAATTATGCTGTAAATTACGTGGCTGATTTAGGAAAGATTTACTATTCGTTTTCAAAGCAAACAGATTTATGGTTTTGCACTTGGCAAGTGATAAAATAAGACCAAAAAATCCTAGAGAATATCATATTCTGCAGAGACTCGAATAACATAGAGACTTGAGAGTGGGCTGTTTTGACTGTATATTAGTGCTAGTGCTAGAAAATGCATTAAATCCATACAGATGATTTAAAATAGAATAAAATATAATATAAAATATATTTTATCAAAAGAATATTTTGCCCAAAAATGAAAATTTGCTGAAAATTGACTCACCCTTAGGCCATCCAAGATGATGAGTTTGTTTCTTCATTAGAACAGATTTTGAGGAATTTTGCCTTATGTCACTTGCTTTCCAATGGATCCTCTGCAGTGAATGGGTGCCGTCAGAAAGAGAGTCCAAACAGCTGATAAAAAAATCACAATAATCCACAAGTAATCCACATTCAGTCCATCAATGAATGTATGTGAAGTGAAAAGCAGCATATTTGTACACTCAAAAATATAATTCAGTGGATCTGTTGCCACTGCTTAATTTGAATGCATTAGTGCAAGTAAAAAATTCCAATGTATTCCAAAGTTGTACTTTTTTTAAAATGAGTTAATAATTACATCAACGTAATATAAACTTCAACTTAAATATCTGTGTTAGTTTGTTTAAAAAATTATTTGAGTTGTACTAACTCAATGTAATTAGCTCCATAACTTCATTTTTTCAAGTTCACGTTTCAGGTTCCCAGCATGCTTTGCATGTGACTGAATAATGAGCAGTAATGTAGAAATAAACTCATATTTTATGCATTTTTATTTAAGATCAGAACAGGAGAAGATTTATTAATGTTCAGTGTTCTGTTCTTTTAGTATTTAAAAGTTTTTATGTTATGTTGGTGGTTTTTAAGAGATTACCATTGTGTTGAAGAGTAGAGCGTTTGCTTAGAATCAGTAGGCATTTGGTTGAAAATGCTAAAAGATAGATTTTCTGGCAGCATTAAGTATTGTTTAATCAAAAAATGAATATTTTAGTAGTTTTTGTAACCAGTGTCCATGATTGAATCAAATTTAAAACAATGTGAAAATAACAAGTTAGTACTTAATTTTTATGAGTATTCAACTTAATAATAGTTAGTTTTAACAATTTTAGTTAGGATTGTTAGTTAAAATTGTTAGGTTTTTTTAAGTATATATAGCGCAATATAGTTTATTAGTTTAACTGAATTTCAGAAGTTTATTTATTTTTATTATTTTTTTTTTTTTTGCGTCCAAACAATATTTTTTAGAGTGTAAGAAGAATATGTTTATAACTTCCTCTATCCTTGACATTGCTTTCTCCAGTGAAAAATTCTTCTCGTCTAAATTAGGGGAGAAGTATGCACAGATGAAGCACTGATGACCAGCAAAAACAGTCCAAAATAGTTCTAACCAAATATGTTGATCAGATATATGAATTCATTATTTCATTATTATGGTCTCATATTTTAACCGCAGCTTTTCACTCCATAATATTGATGCACTGGAGTGGTGTGGATTACTTGTGGATTATTGTGATGTTTTTATCAGCTGTTTAAACTCTTATTCTGACGGCACCCATTCACTGCAGAGGATCCACTGGTGAGTAAATGATGTAATGCTACATTTCTCCAGATCTGTTGTTTTTGATATTATAAAGTGAATGCATTCAGTTATAGATATTACATTAAATAACATTAAAAATGCTTGAATTAACCAGATAAATTATGTTGTCTGAAATACTTTCAAGTTCACTGGAAATCATTCTAAAAAGCCAACAATGGTCGCAAGTTAAAGTATCTATATTTATCAGGTTTCATAAGCCCTTCCACACAGTAATACCAGTAAATTGATTAAAAATTACCGGAACAACTTTACCGGTAAATACAAAAATGTGCTGTTCACACAAGTAATGACATTCCGTCTTTTATCATTAACCAGAATGGCTTCACCTTCTGGTACTGTGTTTGTAAACACGGAATATACACGGCCGGTGTTTTTGTTTGATGTTCTCATTTTTGTGTCAAACTTTCACATGCATGCAGCTGCCTTTGGTCCAGAGACATCATATTAGACAAATTCGAACCAAACTACACAGCTCAGAGTAAATGCATCATCTGCATCAGAATGTTGTGATTGGTCCAGAGTAGATGTCTTACGTCAGTGCTTTCTGAACTCGTGCTCATACCGGTAATCTCATTCTGTATTCACAGAGAGTACATTACCGGTAATTTACTGGCAATGTTACAACTTCTCATACCGGTAAATTGCCAGAATTAATTTACCTGTATTTCTTTAAATTGTCCTGTTCACACATGAACTCTTAATTAAGACTTTACTGTATGCTGTATACTGTATGTGAAAGGGGCTATAATGTAACACTTAAAGTAGTAGCAGAAATACATGTGATAGCTGTCATTTAATAAACATGTTTTGGTTTATTCTATATGTGTTTTATGTACATCAGTGTTTTAAAAAGCATTCATTGAATCTTAATGAAGGACTGCTGGCTAATTAGCATGTTAGATTACTGATGGCCAGAGATCTCGAACAGCACTTGTAGATCAATTACGTGGTGAATGCTACACTACACACCATGACTCATGACATAATGAAGGCTGTATATTTCAAAGATCACATCAGCGGTTGAATAAAGAGCCCTTTAGCGAAATTGCAATGACTTGCATAATGTCAGTAACGTTTTACAATTGCAGCATTTAACAACCCACAGTTCATAATTAACATCAGAAAAACCATGAGTTTCTTAAAAAATAGAACACTTTTTATGCATATTCATGTTGAGAACAACAATAATAAAATAATTTGCATTAAGAGAAGGGAGGGGGGTGATTTTACAAGCACCGAGTAAAAAAAAAAGAAAGAAAGAATACCGACAGGCCTACTTTTTTTCATAGTGCACCATATGGCTATGGAAAAAGTATACAGTATGACTTAGAAAACCCACATATCAACTCAGCATGAAAACAGGGAGTGACAAAAGAGGAAAGGGATGTCATTTCCATATGAATGACTCTCACGCTGTAATTTCAGAAACCAAATCTTTCAACATTTGAAAGTACACTGATAAGTGCCTTCCTGATAATGGCTGAAACATGTTCAGCCCACTCTATTTAGCCCCCAGCCTCACTTTCATAACAACAAGAGCGTTATCCCTCGTGCTGCGAGACTGTGAATTGTTTTTGTACAGTCATGGTGGGACACAAATGCACAATATACATGTGTAATATCATGTTAGCATCATTATAATTGCACAATGGAGATAATTGTTTGTTTAAACTATGTAAACATGATCTGAAGCGTGTGATAACAGCACATCATTTCAACCGCATTTCTTTATCAATAAATTTCCCAGAAAGAGGAAAATTAACTGTGTGCTGGACAAGAATGTCTTTTTATTTCGGACTAAAAAGTGTGATAGCTGTGTGCGGTCTGTGCCACGAGAACCCCGGTTGCCAGGCGATAGATAAAGCTGCAGAGATATGCGTCCATTTATGTCAAGAGATGTTTATTAAATTTGAAAGATAATAATGGAAGTGGTAAGAGGAAGGAAAGATTAAGACAGAAGAGAAAAAAGGAAACAGAACATACAACTGCCACTCATTTGGTGGAGGATTGATTGAGAAAGAAAACGTGCATTAGAGACAGAGACATCAGAGAAATGTCAGTATGGTACATTAAGTGCAACAGCAGGGTTATAGTGAAAATCCATTTATTGTCTTCATAGAAACTGATGTTTAACAATTAAATTGGAGTACGTTTTACAAGAAAATACTATTTCAGTCTTCAGTCTACTTCAATTGTCATGTGCTACTTGACGATTCTTTGTAATTATTTGTGACATTTACAATTTGGGTACAAATTTTGCACTGGAATTAACCATGGATTTTTTCTCTTCCTCTTCCTCTCTGATCTTAGTCTGTGTATGGGCAAGACAGGAATCCGCAGTTGAATGTGCATGACCTTTGAGCCCTTTGATGGCACTGCATAAGAAACCATCATGCTGCGTGTTAAATATAGCTACATGGGCTCAGGAGTACTTCAGAAAACCGCTGTCACTTAACAGACTCTGTCGCTGCATCAATAAATGCAACCTGAATCTCTGTTACTCTAGGAGAAAGCTATACATCAATTCTATGCAGTGATGCTGGAGGGTTCTATGGGCCCAAGCTCATCTCAGATAGTCAAAAAGACACATTTCAACTTGTTTCTGGGAAAAAATAGACATAGAGTTCTCAGTCCCAAAGAACAAAGGGACCATCCAGCCTTTTATCAGCGACAGACAAAGCAAACTTCTATCATGGTATGGGGTCCAGCAGAGCAAACGGCATGAGTGAATCGAATAAGTGCAAGGGTACCACTGACATGGAGGCATATATATTGAAATTGTACAGAGACATATACTGCCATCAAGATGACATCTTTCATGGGAAGTCCATGGTTATTAGATCATTCTGCATGTGCTACAACAGCTAGGGTGACCAAACGTGCCATTTTCCCAGGACATGTCCTGGCCAGGATTTCTATATTGCCTAAAATATCCATGTTTTGGCATTGTTTGCGCTGTGCAGACCAATTGTTGTATGACAAAGTACCGTGAGAGCTCTATAGAGCAGACGGTTTCTTGTGCTTTTGAATCACTCTCACAGTACTTTGATGCCATACACCAATCGGTATGCTCAGTGCTGCTTCAAGTCGAACACAAATATGTATACATATTTGCATCACTTTGACCATTCTCTGTAGATCCCAGCTTCTCACACACCACGATTGGTTGATTACGTTCAATGTCTGCATGTTATTGGTCAAACGGTCATTGCCTTCATTAAGTATGAAAACAGGAAACCAAAGCCAAAACCTGGATATTTTAGGCAATATAGAAATCCTGGCCAGGACGTGTCCTGGGAAAATGGCACGTTTGGTCACCCTAACAACAGCGTGGTTTTATAGACACAGACCAGTCATGAAAAAGAGATCAAGACAATAACGATCACATACTGCTGAGCATCTGAAGTCTTCTATCAACCAAGATTGGACCAAAATTTTGCTTTCAAAATTTTAACACTTCGTATCCTCTATTCATAAACAATTAAAAATTGTAATTAAAAGGAAAGTTTATGTGACAGTGTTAAACATCCCATTGTCCCAACTTTTATGGACTGTGTTTTCCCGTCTTCAAAATCAAAACTTGTTTATATTTACAAAAATAAAATTAAGGTGGACAATGAAAAAAATAATAATTAATATTATTATTTATATTAATATTATTATTTGTACTTTAGTCAATTATATGAAGGTTAAAGTGAATGAACAAATAGCACTCTTGATTTTATGGTATTTCACAAAATGTGCCAGCTTTTCTGGAATTGGGGTTTTGTATATATATATATGTGTGTGTGTGTGTGTGTGTGTGTGTGTGTGTGTGTGTGTGTGTGTGTGTGTGTGTGTGTGTGTGTGTGTGTGTGTGTGTGTGTGTGTGTGTGTGTGTTGTGTGTGTGTGTGTGTGTGTGTGTGGTGCTGTGTGTTGTTTGTGTGTGTGTGTGTGTGTGTGTGTGTGACGATTCACACGGGGAGCACAGGAACGAAGGAGCAAGGAGACGAGGAATAAAGTAAATTCCAAAGACTTTAAAGGGATACTCCATCCCAAAATGAAAATTTTGTCATTATTCACTTACCCCATGTCGTTCCAAACCCGTAAAAGCTTTGTTCATATTCGGAACACACAATTTACGATATTTTGGATGAAAACCGGTAGGCTTGAGACTGTCCCATAAACTGCCAAGTAAGTAACACTGTCAGGGTCCAGGAAAGTATGAAAAGCATCGTCAGAATAGTCCAGCTGCCATCAGTGATTCAACCGTAACGTTATGAAGTGACAAGAATACTTTTTGTACCCGAAGAAAACAAAAATAACGACTTTATTCAGCAATTCCTCTCCTCTGTGTCTCTTTAAGGAAGAGGAATAAAGTCGTTATTTTTGTTTTGTTCGTGAACAAAAAGTATTCTCGTCGCTTCATCCAAAACATCTTAAATTGTGTTCCGAAGATGAACAAAGCTTTTTACGGGTTTGGAACGACATGGGGGTAAGTGATTAATGACAAAATTTTCATTTTGCAGTAGAGTAACCCTTTAATGAACTCAAAACGGGGAGCACAGGAAATCACAGGGATCAAAAAATGACATTTAACAGCGGACAGGGAACGAGGGGCATAACACACTTCAAATACACAGTAACTAATTAGACCCAGCTGGAACCAATAAAACTAAATACGGACAGGAACAGGAAAAAAAAAACAAATATGGGCATAATAATAATACTGGAGCACATGGGGGAGGAAAACACAACACAAGACAGGAACAGAGTCTGACAGTGTGTGTGTGTGTGTGCACTGAATATATTGCAATGATGTAAAATGTAACAGCCCTGCATCTTGGGGAAAAGAAGAAGAAGATGATGATGATGACGAAGAAGAAGAAGCTAATTTGAAGAAAAAAAAATCTAATAACATTAGCAAATTAGGTGATTAAATATCAATAAAAAATAACCATTCAAAACTTTCATGCTTTTTTTCCCCACAAGATAAGAGCGTCTCGGTTACGTATGGTAACCCTCGTTCCCTGAAGGAGGAAAAGGAGATGTCACGTCGGATGACCGACGAATTGGGATATCGCTTCGATAGACCAATCTACTTCGAGCAAATACATGTACTGTATGAACATCCGTTTAGGTGCATATGGAAAATTGGAGGTGATTGTAACCCTCTTGGAAATGGCAGAAGTCTGCCGGGGAAACATGGGCTCTGAGGCTATACCGTCGACTTTACACATATGGAACCCAGCCTTCTACCATTCTACCTCAAGGATTCAGTGAGTGAAGGCCTGGCGCTGGATGCTCCGCCACATCTGGCTGCCGAGGGGACGGAGGAGCTCGACAGGGTCTATGATATGGACTCTCTTGAGCAGTTTTAGCAAGCCGACACTAACCGGGGCCTCTCAGTGCCACTACCCTTCTGAGTAGAGAACACAGGAGGATACCAGCTCCACACGAAGGCTATAGAATCTAGCGAATGTGTTGGGGTCGCCCAGCCCGCAGCTCTACAAATATCTGTCAGCGAGGCACCATGAGCCAGTACCAAGGAGGATGCAACACTCCTAACTGAGTGAGCTCGCAACCTCAACGAGCAGGGCACACCTTGTGCCTGATAAGCTAGGGTGATGGCATCCACAATCCAGTGGGCCATCCTCTGCTTGGAGACGGCATTCCCCTTCTGCCAGCCTCCATATTAGACAAAGAGCTGGTCTTAGGGTCCTAAAGCTTTGTGTCCAGTTTAAGTAGCATCTCAGGGCTCAGACGGGACAGAGCAAAGCTAGGACTGGGTCTGCCTCCTCCGACTCCACAGCGCCACTTGCTGGAGGTTGCTGTGGATGCGATGTGGGAGCGGGGGCGGACCCAGGGGGCCGCTCTTAGCGACGTGCTGGCTGGGGCACTGCGGCTGGTGGATGGGTGGAGGCAGCAGCTGCCTGCCGGGCAGAAAGTTGGACCACCTTATTCTGCTCCCATGCAGCCGAGAACTGCTGGGCCAGGTTCTCGACCGCGTCGCTGAAGAGGCCGGTCTGGGACACAGGGGCATTAAGGAACCGATCTTTGTCAGTGTCCATCATATCAACCAGACACAGCCAGAGATGGTGCTCCTGGACCACAGGTGTGGACATCACATGACCCAGAGAACTCGTGGTACCTTCGTCGCTTGGAGTGCAAGGTAAGCGGTGAGTTTGCCGCTATTTCAGAACTTCTGGATTGTGACCACCCTCATGAAGGTCCTTCGGTGCCTTGGCCTGGTGCACCTGCAGTAACACCGTAGCCTGTAAGGTGGAGGCAGCTTCTCCACTGGCCATATAAGCATCGCCAGACAGACCAGACGAGTACCTACAGACCTGGGAGGGGAGGCACAGTTCGCCCTGCTGGGTGGAGGTGGTATTAGGACATAACTGCATCGCAACCCACCGCTCCACCGGGGGGACCCCCGTATACCCCCTTGCTGCACCACCGTCAAGGGTGGAGGAACCATCAGGCTGGTTTCTGGCAGTAAAAGGTGCCATCCGTGACCTGGTGAGCTCCTCGTGCACTTCCGGGAAGAAGGGAACAGAGGCGTGGGAGCCACCCCAAGAAACCATTCGTCCAACCTTGAAGTCTCGGGACACGGTGGATTTTTCCACTCGAGCCCTACCTACTTGGCAGCCCAGGAAAGCATAGCTATCATCTCTGGATCTGATTCAGTCATTGTTACTGTCCCGAAGGGTGGCAGCACAGCCGTATCTTCCTCAGAGAGCTCTCCCTCCACTGCAGCGATCAACATTCGGTTGTCAGGAGGAGCACCAAAGAATACCACTGGTACGCTCTTTGAAGAGGGCCAAGTGCGTTCCTTTGGCTGATTAACTGGATCGGAAGCGCTAGAGGAGAGGTGGGTTACCTGAGGGGTTTGCCACCACTGTGATCCTCAAACCATCCGTGCCACTGCCGGAAGTAGTTCTCACCTGTCAGCCACCAGGACAAGCCTTAGATCAGGGCAACGGAGCTCCGCCCCCCTGGAGGAAACGGAGCCTGGCCCGCAGCTCTGAGACTGTCATCTTCCCACAATGGGAACATGACTCATCCACGAATGCCGCCTCAGCGCATTTGCCCAGACACATGAGGCAGCGATTGGCAAACAACCGTATCCAGAAACACACGGGTGAAACGGCATTTTTAAAAAGAAGATCTGTTGTTTTTGCAAAAACGCACCCCTTTATTGCACTTTTAGAGAAATTACTCTTTTAGGAAATGCTTTTTTATGTGCTGAGGCACAAAGGGTTGGTGGACACTTGCAGCACAACAGGGGGTAGTGCTACCTGAAGTGCGCAACCCACTCAACACAGGAACTACCACCACTGAAGCACCATACCGCCAACACCAAAAGCTTCCAAGAGCACGTTGAACTCATAGCTCACTGAAGACACTTGGATGGAGCAGAACGCCATTGTCACTCGGCTCTGAAGCAAAAAACTGGTATGCATTGCACCTGCTGCCTTTTTATGATCACGCTGTGATCACCTGCAGCTGGATGCAATAATTGCATGCCAGTGTGCATTGGCTCGTTTAGTTTACAGTCGAAGTAGATTGGTCTATTGAAGCAATATGCCAATTCGTCAGTCATCCGACATGACGTCGAAAGTGACCATCAAAATGTTTGCATAACATAAGTATTAGCTTGAATGCACTTATCAATAATAATAATAATAATAATAATAATAATAATAAAAACTGTCAAATTTGAAGAGATTCAAAGTAGTATTCAAAATGTATCATTAAACTATGCAGAGAAGTGGGAAATGTGCACATACTCCATGTAATATCAAATAACTTCACATAAACACAGATCTTTGGGTTTGACATGTGACAAGTGTTTGGAGGTGACAGAAAAAAAAAAAAAAAAAAAAAAAAACATCTGGGTCATGTTTGCATTTTCTTCTGTCCCTTGCCATAATTCTAACCTTGTAATCAGGATTAGCCATAAAATAATGTCTTAAAAATCATTCATAAAATGTTAAAATTGTTTTTTTTTTGTTGTTGTTGTTGTTGTTTTACTGCACTCGGTTTTTAAAAGATATGCTGTACAATAGCAAAACAGCACTGTTGTTGTATCAGAACCGTAAAATTAGTAAGAAATGTATAGGATTTCATTCAGCAAATATTAAATGTTAATAATAATAAATAATAAATGTTTATAAGTCATTTGTTTTATATTATACCCTCCTTTTATGGTTTTTATTACAAACTTTGCACTGAAGCATGTAGTTTATTATATTATTATCATTATATATTTATTATATAAATGTTAACATTATAAATTTTTTTTAAATATTTTTCCTTCAATTTTCATATTCTCTTTTGCTTCTAATCAAAGTGTGAAATTGTGTGATTCATCTCAGAGCTGGCTGGTTTGGTTCATTGAAGAATTATTTCAAACCCCTATGGAGAACATGAATGGGAAAACTATTTCCAGAACCAAGACTGTGGTTAAAATGTAGGTGGTCATTGTTGCGCTGTATTGCAGAAATGTTGAGTTGAAAAGAGCCGTACTCTTTGAAAGTTGCGTGGTCTGTTGTATTGTGTAATAATGGAAGGAATAAAACCAATGATCTCTCCTTGCACTCTTTTGATCCACTGTGCGAGGTCTCCTTCTATTGCCAAGTTATTTAAATAATTTTAGAAACAGAGCTTTTCTAATGCATGATGGATGAAAGTGTGCATTGCACAGATTGGGTGCATAAGCGTTGGATGCATTACATTGAGATCTGAATATGGTAAGCAGCTCTGGCAAGTACAGATAATCAGTTCCTATCCTGACTCAAACCATTTATTTGTGAATTTATAAGCATTCCAGATGAATCTTTAGCCTACATTTTTGGTCAGTCTTTCAAGGGAAATATTGCTCTCTGGACTTTTATTCATGCATTACCAAAATGTTGACATTACAGTACAAGTTTCTGTAAACTTCACTTTTCATACATGCTCAATGTATTAACATATATGTGGAGTCAATTGCAATATGTTAAACGTTAGAAATACAAATGACAAATTACATACATATTACTTTACATATATATATATATATATATATATATATATATATATATATATATATATATATATATATATATATATATATATATATATATATATATATATACTGCATTATAGTATTGCATTTTATTTATTTATTTATTTAGTTTTCTATTTCTACATGTTTTCTAATGTATTTTTGCTGTTCCTTTTTTCAGATAGATAGATTTAGCAGGTATAAGTGTCTGCCATTTATTCTTACTGTGTGTTGGCAACCTATGGACTTCTATCAGCGACTCTTGCCAAAAGAAATTAAGGTTTCGTGCCATGTGCCGTCGCATTGGTTCAGATATGTTAAGTGCTTGAGTGGATGTGGTGCGACACCGGAAATGAAAAAGCACGCGATCATGCCTGAAGGACTTTTGAAGAGCAATGAAAGGCTTGTAGAAGACCTTTGAAGACTCTGCTTAGAGAAATTACATTGTACATTTTACACCAAGAACTAACTTGCTTTGCACATTGCATTGGAAATTTGAATACTGAAAAAAAATTAAATTAAATTACCAATGCTAATGCTAAAAAGAAATTAGCATTTCTGTTCTAGAGGAAACTGAATTAAAACATACAGCTTCTATTCTGACTCAAATACATACATACATTCCTGCAAAACTGACCTTCTTCTCCTTCTTTTCATTTTACATGCAATCAAGGATGCAATCAAAGCAAGAACTCATCTATTTTCATGTCTTGATTCATGTCACACCACTCTTAAGATGTACTATATCATCTATTTTGGGTCAGATGCAGAGTTAATGGATGTACAGTATCCTGCATATCAAAATCAACAGTATAAACAGAATGGCTTATGTATCAGTAATTTAATTACTAGTTTTTTTTTTTGTTTGTTTGTTTTTTTTTCAGGGTGGATTTCTTAATGTTTAATCTCTCCTCTCCATAATAATAATAATATTAATGCAGTTTTAGGGACCTCAGATGGAAAATCTGAGACTCTTGAAATCTGGAATATATTTATAATAACCTGCCTATTCCAGTTTTATTTTTATATTTTGTTATATATTATTTATTGTTTCCATATTAATTGTAGTTAAAGTTTTAGTAAATTTGTTTCTGTGTTTCTGTCACACACACACACACACACACACACGCACACACACACACACATATATATATATATATATATATATATATATATATATATATGAAAGCTCTGAAAACATATCAGTGGTAATAACTCAAACTATGGTAAAATTATAAGATATTTACAGTTAATTCCCAAATTATTAATCCAATTTTTTAAATCTCATATCATAATAAATTAGCTCTTGGTTTCAAAGCTCCCCTGAATTTGTTAAATCATAAAACCTTAACGCAACTCTCCAGGCTTGTTTGTAGGATGCTGGTGAAACTTGGCAGCATCCATCTCCTCATCACCACAGAGATTTAACACTTGTCGACTAGCTGGATCCTAAAAGCATGAGATGGATCGCCGCTCTTGTCATACCGTACAGTATCAGTGAGGGCAGCTCATGCTGTAATGTTTAATTAGACACAATCAACATGATTAATTTCACTAGTTAAAAGTTAAATGTATTGATAAATAAACAATGTTGACAGATTAAGACTTGAAATGACACCTATTTCATGTTTAATTAAGCAGATGTTTGGAGATAAGCTACAATGTCTCCCTGCACACGAGGAGCTTAGTAAATTCATTATGGTACCTGCTGCGGCGGCAAGTTAAACTGTGGGCTTTTACATTTAAATGGGAAATAAGATTACTGAGAGCTACACTCGGCTCACATTAGTGAAAAGCAAATGCTAAAACTGCCCAATTGATTTTGCCTTCACTCAAAATCTATAAACGTATAAACTGCCATCAACTAATTCAGGGGTCTCAAACTCAAATTACCTGAGGGTCAGTAGCACAGGCCAGTTA
This sequence comes from Cyprinus carpio, assembly GCF_018340385.1. Lineage (NCBI taxonomy): Eukaryota > Metazoa > Chordata > Actinopteri > Cypriniformes > Cyprinidae > Cyprinus > Cyprinus carpio. Next base: position 5,681,351 of record NC_056581.1, on the reverse strand, counting down.
AATAGTCACAACAAATAAATGTTTCAACGACCATTCATTTTAACAGTAATATGATTATTGATGCATAGATGGGCCTTTTCAGAGCTGAATGCCTCATCTTATCCTCATATACAGCACTGCATGTTTAACAGAGTAATGGTGCCTGAGATGAACGGCAGATTTCTCCTGCAGATCAGACAGGTTACAGTCCCATTAATAGAACAGGAACATCACAATCTGGCTGTGATGTAACGGTCAGTTGTTTACAGTTTTTCTCGATTGCTAACACACTATAACTGATTCATTTGGCCCAATTTTTCAAACCATTCATACACTACACAAAAAAAACACAATTTTCCAAAAACTTTTAAACATATTTCACCTGTTTGCATACACGTTCCAATTTGCTCAGTGTTTTCTGGAAAACTCTACACAAAAACACCATCATTTTGCACAGTTTTAAATATGTTCTCATTCAGAAAACACAAACACATATACCCCCGGTTTCACAGAAAAGGCTTAAGCTAGTCCCAGACTAAAATCATGTTTGAGCTGTCTCAACTGAAAATATATTGCTCTGACATATCCTAAAATTTGTCAGTGTCATTGTTCTGTGTCAAGATGTACACCTGTAATGTTTTCTTCTAAGGCATTTTTGTAAAAGTTGCTTAAATATCTTAATTTACCTGAGGCCTTGTCCTGGCTTAAGCTAAGCCTCGTTTGTGAAACTGGGCCAATATAATTAACTCCAGCTGTCACAAGCTGAACACAGTCAACACACAATTATGCATGTGTTACCACTATAGCAAAATTGATGACACACCCATCAGAATCTCAGGTAATATAAAAAGGGCCGCAGGTGATTATTTGCTTTGGAAAATGTACACTAATGATGAAAGAGCAGAAAGAGGTGGGAGACAGTGAGGAAGGGGCCAAAGAACATTTGTTCCTGACGAAATACGGGCAACACTAGTTGACCATGTTCTTGTGCATGGCCAACGAGTTGAGCTGATTCAGCTGTTCAGTCGCGTCTATCATTCAAACATTTAGAGAAGAAAACAGGTAGCTGATATTTGCCAAAGACACTGTGCAGTAATCTACAGGGTTTTTATACAATTTAGATATACAGTCAAAATTTAGATGAGAGAACCTTCATTGTTCTTCTGTGTACAGTACTGTATCACATGCTGTACATCCTTAAACTCATAACTGTCAAATTGACTTGTTGCTCTGTATTAGTTGTTCTAGTGTATTTTTGCAGAACTGGAAGGCAGACAACGTCTTCTGACAGAGGACCAAGAAACTGCAATTGTAAATATAGTCATTGCTAATGATGCAATTAGACTGCATGAAATTCAGAGAAGAATTATTGAAGATCAACATGCCTTCTCAGAAATTGAATGTATAAGTATTTCTACAATTGACTGGATCCTGCATCGCAACAGACTTTGAATGAAACAGGTATATAGGGTGCCTACTGAAAGGAATTCATAGCAGGTCAAGAATCAGCGAGTGCAGTATGTGCAGGTATTAAGTGTAACTCACTAATGTGTTATTTACTGTAATGTAGTGCTGTAATTTGATGATGTACTCTTACAGGTAAAGTGATTGTTATTGCTTACTGTACAAATGTACTCAAAACATCTTTTCGCAGAACATGTTCTAGTTTGATGGCAGAGACACCCTGCATGAATATATATTATATATAATTTTTTTGTTATTCTTTTTTTTGTGGAAAGTGTATATAATATTATATTTTTGTAATAAAAAAAATTAAAAAATAAAATAAAATCTGAATGCTTCTCCTTATTTTTTTATTGTACATTCACCCTTCCATTGATTCCTGATTACCAGTAAGAGGTTTTAGTAACAGTGTTTTGAATTGATCTCACTGGTGTTTTCTAGGCAGTGGAGTAGTCTGTTGGTGCATCATCTAAGGCCAAAGTTAGAATTTGACTGAAGAGAATATGTTTTTGACTAGAATATTTGGTTTTGACCAAAGTCAGTGGAAGTTTGAGGTTTGTGCAAGTTGGTGTATAGTGTTGCGATTGTGTTTATAGTTGTGAGAAAATGGCGAATTGTGTGCTAGCAATCAAGAAAAACTGTAATACATTATGTATAAGGAAAAATGTGGACTGGATTCAATGGTGAAGTATTAAAACTTGAGGGGGTCTATATATTTCTTTTTCCAGTTTGTAGTTTGAGACCTCTGAAGTGAATAATTTCACATGTTTTCTTTATGATTTTACTACATTTGATAATTCAGCCATAGGTCACCCCAATACATAAAATTTGCTGAAAATGTAATTAACGCCAGGCCATGGGTGTCACTATAGATCTACTATAGATTTACTAGCAAAAATCTAATGTCCCCCAGTAAAATCCTAAACTTGAGTTATAATTGACTTAATTTGTCAGTGTATTAATTTAGATTGATAATCCTGAAATAAAGAAATTCATCTATATGCTACAACCGAATCTTCGCTTTTAAAAACAACACAGTGTAACTGAAAAAAAAAACTGATGCATGCGAGCAGAAATTCATGCCCACGCACGTCTGTGTCTTTTAACTGCAACGCGCAACAATATATTATGATATATTTACCAAATCTGTTCTGATGTAGAAACAAACTCATCTACAGCTTGGATGGCCTAAGGGTGAGTGCACTGTCAGCAAATTTTCTTTTTTGGGTGAACTGTTTCTTCAGTTGTGCTCTTGATATTAGTGAAATATCTAGATTTGGAATGCAAACTCTCTTTTTGTCATCAAAAGTAATTATGAAGAGCTCTCGGCCATGAAGACTGTTGGTTTGGATGAATAAAGCATTTTATTGTTCAAAGTGTGCAATTAAAAAGCAAATTAGTTTTTTTCCAGGGTGGATTTCTTCACATTTAATCCCTCTGCACCATAATAATGCTGCAGTTTTATAAACCTCAGCTATAAAATCTGAGACTCTGGAACATTTCAAAGCATTATTTCAGATTTCCCCAACTATCATGCTTTGTGCATTATGGTCCTCAGGGATTCAGCATTTTTTTAGGTTGAGAAACATGATCAAAGAAGCGGGTCAGTCAGGTTCACCATTCATAATTCAAGAGAAATGTTTTTGTACCACCTTCAAAGTTACATTTTAATCAGCATATGCTAGACTGAACTATAAAGCATGTTTTTGTACATCACTGCCAGCAACAATTACCACTCTGGGAATTTATGTTCTGTCTTCTCACTAGGAGCCTTTGAGAATCTACTGTATATTGTCTCTGATTTCATATTAGGGCACTGATTGGCTAATTATCTCCAGTTATCTCTATAATATCTTCTATATTGTCTTTATCACTGCCAAATTGGCAAAAATCTGTCCTGCTGTGTTTCTCGGTAGACCAGGCCGAATGCGTACAGCATATGACTAACATTTATGTCTGTATAATTAGTTTATTTTCAGAAACGTCCTCAAAAAAGGATTCTTCCTAGAGGGCATGATGGGATTGCTTTTAATAAGCCAGCTGTAAGCGATCCACACAGACTCCAGCGCTGACTCTTACTGCAGTCATTTAAATTATGAAATAAATCTTCCCTTATTATTTTAATATACCGCAGCCCTCAAGCACACATCAGACTTCAAGAGGGAGAGTGGGGTAAGATGTGTCAGTGGGTAATCTAGAAAACTGCGCAAAATTTGTCATGTCACCATTTATTTAGAAAGGAACTTTAGCTGAAAGCAAATCAGAAATACATATTAGCATGATAAGCCTTTTATTTAAAAAATAAAATGCATGTATATATTTAAAGGCATGTCAGTTTTTGACTAAAGATTAATATATTATCAGTGGGGAGGGTCGTGGCAAATGGCCTTAAAAACAGTCAACAATTCTGTAATAATTTTGGATTGATTTAGGATCCAGATTAATTTGTTTCCCAGCTAACAATACATTTTCTAAGAATGTTTTTCTAACGTTCCCTTTAAGTTATGAAAACGTTATTTGTGAATGTTCCCTTTTTTTCTCCTTGGTTATGTGAACGTTAGAGAAAAGCGAAAAAAAATTAAGGGAACACTCCATTTTATTTTGCAAACATTATGGGAAAGTTATTTAAGTTATTTTTGAATGTTCTCTGAACCTTTGTAAATAGTATAAATGTTTTTAAACAAAAGAACATCCAACTAAAACATTTCAGAAAAAAAAAAACATTCCATGACTGATGTATAAATAATGTTTTTGTGCTAACGTTTTGAGACCATTATTAAACAGAAAACTTTGAATGAACATTTTTATGTTTATTTTAAAAATATTTATTTAAATAATAATAATAATTATAATAACACAATACCTGCACTAAACCAGCAAAATCCACACTTATTAAACATCATATTTGATTTTATTAGGGTCCATAAATGCCAATGAATGTAATTCAGACACAATAAAGTTATGAGAAATTACTCGCTCTTGGAAATGAGATCAAATATGAAAGAAGAGAGATGAAAGATTAAAGAATAGTAATAACTCTGAAGAACATCAATCAAAAGAACTAATCAAACACACTTAAGACAAAAGGAACAAAGAACTTTGATGAAACAGGGACATATTATATACATAATTAATGTCTCAGTACACATCATTCATATGTGCACTAAATGCCACAGCGTTTGGTTTTCTATGAAGAATTTAAGCTTTTTAATTGAAATGCTGTTGTAAATATTCTACGAAATATTCAGAATATTAAACATTTTCCTTGGTGGTTTATGAATGTCTTTGAGAAAGTGAACAATGAATAATGTACTATGAATGCAACAATGCATTATTAAAGTGCTGGGGTCAGAATAAAAGAGCATCTAAAGTTCAAAAGAAGATAATTCAGCCCAAAAGATTTGATGCTTTGTTACATTAAGCTTAAGGGTAGTTTCTCTGTTTATATTTTTGGTCTAATATGTAACCTAGGCTGATAAAATCCTTTCAGATTGCATCATACAAACAGGGTATGCACTATTTGGACACCGTGTCGAGTTCAGTTCCACTCTGAATGCTGCAGAGTGAGCAGAAACAGCCCAGTCTATGTAACATACAAAACCGCAAGTTCTCCAGACCTGCAACTTTCCATGCATGGATGAATTATGTTGGATATGACAGAACATGATAGATTCATGGCATTCTATGATCTCGTATCTTCAAAAATAAAGCTGTCCCCTGAGTTTCCTCCATTTCTGCCCCAAGCGAGTGGAATCGGCAGCCACAGACAGGGGCTCTTGTTGTGAACTCCCTGTGGTTTCACGCATGAGCAGAACTTGTAGGTCAGCGTGTCTTACCAACACCATCAGTGATACAAGCTTCTGTCTGTGTTATCTCTAAGAGAGCAAGACCAGATACCAATAATTCTCAAGTGCCCCATAAATCATGCATAGATAGGTCATATTTTCTCATGCACGCGTGTTCCACCTTCAGTTTTAACATTGTGTGATAGGCCCGCATGGAATATGTGCCAGAAGAATTCCATTTGAAGCACATTTCCATATTTCACAAAATTCCGTTGTGAGTTAATTTATTAGATATTTTGGATAATTTCATTATACTTTCATCTATCATAAATTTGATAATCTATTCCACATATTTCCCACCAAAATCAGCAGAAAAAGTGTACATTTTCCATCTGGGCCTACATATAAGGCAATACATTCATTCATTCACATTCATTCACATTCATGTGTATTCTAGTATTGCAGATAGTATTTCAGACTAGCACTCTGCTGACAGAGTTTTCTGAAGCATGCCATACTTTTGTGCAAGTACATAGGCTTGAGACTTTCTTTAGGGTGTTTTTTTTTTTTTTTTTTTTTTTTATGAACTTGAGTTTGTGTCTGCGAACGTTTCCAATGACAAAGGTCACATGCAACATCAAAAGCCTTGCCCTGTAGCATCAATCCCACAGTGCTCTTACACTGACATCAGCTACTCTGGCATCTCCCTTTCACCTTCACATCTTTGAAAACAAGTAAAGACAAGGCGTAAAACAAAGGCAAAACAAAAAACGTCCATCAGCATAGCATAGCAGAGAGGTCGATTCTGACTTGGGAATGCATCTTAAGAGTAGGCTACAAACAAGAAAAAAAATAAAGCACAGCTGACGTTCACCTTACGTGGCCTTGGGGAAAAATTATAATTTCAGGGAGTAAAACAGCTCGATTTTCCAAATGAGAGTGTAAACAAATGATGGATGGCGATAATCTGAGCAGTCAGTGGAGCACAACGAATGGCTGAACGCCCACACAGCCATGTTTGAACACACAGAGGCCAGAAATAACTGATAGATTCAATAGAAAACAAGGTGAAAAAGTGTCTTTCTCTTTCAAAATAACAAGAAGATAATGATGAGGACATTTCATTATTAGGCACTAAATGTTATGATGTATTATTACATATCGAAATATACAGTACTATGCACACGCTTCTAATTATAATAATAATAATTTGTTATAATGTTATAATGTTATTGTTATAAAAACTTCTTCAAGGTGATATGTGCGTATTTCTGCATATTTTAGTCTGCTAATAACTTTATAATAATAACGTTTGAGCATTAGCAGTTGAGGCAGATAATATTATTTTTCTTCTTCTTCTTTTTGAAATAATATTCACCTAAGTTCACCTCACTGAACTCTTTCTCGCATCATGTTGTCCCGATACAGTTGCCATGAAGATTTTTGTACTATGTCAGAGTTAAGTCCAATCCTGCACAAAGCCCTCACCTCTGAGAGCAGATCCAGACAGGGGCATCAGGATTAGGATCAGATCTGCCCTGGTTATAATCACAGAAGAATCCAAATGGATATTGCACAGACGGAAAAAAATTAAAATCCATTTGCCTATTTTGTCAATGGCGTTATTAATCACATAAAATGCCATTATGTGAATAGGGCTTTTTACATGGTTCTCTCTCAAATGTGTATACAGTCTATTCACAGAAAACAGAGGTCAGGAAGTAAAAAAAAAAAAAAAAAAAAATATCAACATTCTCTGATTCAGATGCAGTCTTACTTCTCTCTTATAAAACAAATAGTTCCAACTATAAATTCTGATTGGATGAGCTGCATTAAAATTTGGGCAAAAATGGCAATAAACACACATCAAATTTGTGATGTAATTCTTATGAAGCTTTAGTATGGAAGCCCATTTTCATAACAGAATACAAAAAAAAATTCAAACATGTAATTGGACTTTTAATCCCACAATTCTGACTTTTTTCTTGTTTAGACATCATACTTCATAAGAGGAACTAAAATAGCGGATATACTTTATTTAACATTGCAAATATACATTTAAGTACTGAGCACTATTAATTAACTACATGTACTTACTATATGGTTAGAGTTAGGATGAGGGTTTGGTTTAGGGTTAGTTGAATGTAGTTATGCATAATTTATTGTTATAACTATAGAAAGTACGTTTAACAAGGACACCATAAAATAAGTTACCAAAATAATTCTTTTTTATGTATTATTTCAAAGAAGCATAGAAAGTGTTATCGTTCTACAGTAAGTGTGGAGGTGGGGTCAGCAGCCTATTATTCAAATATCATGCAAATCATTCTTTGACTGCTGTAGTCAGATGGTGACCAGACAAGAGGGCCGCTATCTCTGAGGTTTGTCAGCAGATGGTGGGAAGTCAGACTGAGCTGTGTGGGAGACAAGATGCAGAGAGACAGAGAGAAATGCATAATCATTGTTTTATTCATCCAGTCTCTGCTGCCTTTGCCTTAGGGACATCTTAAGGAACTGCAAGTCAATACAGACCTCTCATACACACTCTAAAAAGCAGTGCTGTTTATTGAAAACACGCACCACACAAACACAAGATGTTGAGGATGTTGCCTGCCCTCTCCACCCCGGGTTCCCATTGTTCATATCTTGTCTTTGGTAAAGCTGCAACATTCATTAAAGTTCATGTTAATTGTCGGTAGCTGCCATATTTGTATACCTGTAATGTGATGTTTTCATAAAAACATCACAATAATCCACAAGTCATCTAATGAATAAATCATCCACAAGTCCTCTATCCATTTATATTGCTTTTTTTTCTCTCTCACTATTGAAAAAGTCATCTGGTCTGAATCAGGAGAGAAATATGCATAGATCAAGCATTGTTTACATTAGAAACAAATAGTCTGGACTGGTGTTTTGGCCAGAAGCGACATTTTAACATTTCTTGAAAGTTTGGACTTGTTTCCTACAAACACACAGCTTTTCACTTTACAAGACATTAATTGATGGACTGACTGGAGTGGTGTGGATTATTGTGATGTTTTTATCAGCTGTTTGGATTCTCATTCTGATGGCACCCATTCACTGCAGAGGATCCACTGGCAAGTTATGTGATGCTGAATTTTTCCAAATTGAATTTTCAATGAAAAAAACAAACTCATCTGCACCCACGATGGCCTGAGAGTCATTAAATTTTCAGCAAATTTTACTATTCTTTTAATTTTGCATCATGTTTTTCACCAACATTGGCCCTAAACTGATTTTTAGTCCCAGTACATCCCTTCTTGAGCCAGACGTTAACATGTTGGGCTGTTGCCACAGTGTTTACTTGTGAAGTTTTCCTAAGATCGGCTTACTTATAGTTGTCTCTGCACATTACACAAGGACAGAACAAAGTATTTCAACATCGAAAAAATTACACAGTTCACCTTTAACACAGGAAATCAAAGCCCCATGTGTCTGAAGGCTGCCGTAAGTAGTTAGATATCTCTTTCTGTCTCTCTCGCTCTCTCTGAGACACCTGTGGGGCACAGTGGAGGACAAGTCATATTGTCAGACCACACACATACATTTATATACACACTCATGCACCACTGGTTATGCGCCTGGCAGGGATGACAAGGAGAATGCAAGGTATGTGCCATTCCCGAGCTACAAACTAACACACACACATACACGGATGCGACTCTCAGCCTATATCATATATTCCCTCTTCTGTCATCTTCATGGGCTTATGGATTTATTGAGGCTTTCGTTGGAGAGTTCCAATAAACCGCATGTGATAAGGAGGTACGAATGACCTAGAGAGGAAGGGGATGAGAAAAGTGTTGGGAATGATAAAGGGGATTACACGGTAAAGGTGATAGCTGTAAAGGAAAGGTGAATAGGCTTCATGTAAAGGACGTGCTTGATGCCTATTTTTATTACACATAGTCATGTAAATTGGGCTGGTTCATATATCATTTCCAGAGATAGTTGTCCCCTGTGGAATCAAACCTGAGAGAACGTGTTCTCCTTTCGGATCTAATTCCCCTCGCAAAATATTTTCACTGGAATATAAGCCTTTCCGTAATCCTAACCTCAGTCCCAACTTGTTTTTATCCTTCGGAAGCAAAGTTGGGCAGAAAACTGGCCAAAAAGACAGAACCAGAACAGATAAGGTAAAGGTATTTACTGCATTCACAAATAAATGTGAATGCAGTAAATAAAAGCATAAATACACCTTCACATATACAGTAGCAGGTGTCAGAAGTGTACGGTGCATTATCATGGTGTACCAGCCCCCTCATTGACGTGTAAATCCAGAGTTAAATATGGATGGGGAAGGGACATACAGGGATTAGGGAGAAAAATCCATTACAATCCCGGGACTGTAACATAGTTATTCGCTGACTGCTAAAACCTGTGTGTGTGTGTGTGTGTGTGTGTGCACGTGAGCGCTCAATGCTTGACCTCTTGGCTATGCACCTAGATTTGATTTGATTGTTGTAGATAGAAAGAATTATATCAGTCTTAACTGAACTGTGCTGTGAAAATCACATGCAGAGGGTATAACCTGTCAGTGTTTCATTTTATGAAACTCAAAATATACACGGTTTAAACATTTACTTAGCATTGCTATTTATATCTGAAACAGCCTGTTTGCACCTAATATATTAATGGCCAAACACATTAAATGCCTGTGTGATAAAATCAGATATGTCTCTTCATATCATTTCAGATATTCTAAAATTACCAGCAGCAGCAAAGGTTAATAGCTTCACAGAAAGAGAACAGACAGAAAATAAAAAGACTTCCTGTATGGAATTCAGATTCATTCAACCCAGTTTGAATTGCCTATATTTTAAATAGTATTTATATTATATTATATTATATTAAATAAAAAAAAAAAAAAATAAACAAAAACAAATTATACAAAAATAAATATAAATATATTATATTATATTATATTATCTGTCCAGAGTTTTCATGCCAATCTATGAGTCTTACCTTCTGTAAACAATAAAATAAATATTGGCTGCAATAATAAAACACCTTTTGGCACTTTCTATCTGCTAATCATTGCACACGTTCAAAACGGTAAGTCCATATATGGGAAGCCCAGAAGCTCAGTTCAGTGTTTTGTGAGTGTACAATGTTCGCGATTTGTCATCCTTCAACAAAACATCTTAAAATTTATCCGGAAAATAGTTAAACCAAAAAGCAAGACAAGAGGGAACATTGGAAAGGTTTTCATTCTAAAATAATAACTCAAGGCAGTAACAATTTAAACAATATATTTTATTTGTGAATTTATGTTCAGCTATTCTTTTTAATAGTTCACTTTTAACTATTAAATAAATATTCACATCAAAAGTCATCAAAGCTTGGTAAATATTGATCACAGACATGGAGATTTACTTTAAATTTCAAGCTGATTACTCACTAAAAACTCCCACAGATCATGTTTTCATGGCATTTTAATTTTTTGACGTTACAAAGCGGTTATATCCAAGTGTGTGATTTGAATTCTTACTTTTTTTAATTAGTCTTAACACTATTATTGTTAATTCAGACTGATTTGTGAACACGCACAAACACAAGAGGTGGGATTTATCGCATGAACCAATCAAAGTCGAACATAACCAGTCATATCCAATCATATCGTGATGGTCTGCTTTCACATGGTTTTCCCCTATTCATTCTCAATTACCCCCAGCAAACTCACCGCATGCTTTAGTTGGTCTGTTAAAACTTATTGGTCTCAGGGGAGGCAAGAAAGATGTGGACTCCAGCTGTAACTTTACCTGCTGGTGTCACTGTTGGAAAATGTTACTTAAGAAAAACAAGGGATTTATACAATTTTTAATGTTATATTTTGTAATAGGCGTTGTTTTATTTTTACTATGTTTTTTTTCCAATATTTTGAGGAGGCACTGCCTCCCTTGACTACTCGGAGGAAACGCCCCTGTTAAAAACATAGTTATGTATCTTAGATGCCACAGTCGACTGCTCCAGACACGTTCAATGTATCATCACTAAAATAAAAATCAATGAGTTTTCCAAGATGCCACAACAAAGCACAGCGTCTTTTATAAATCCTCAGATATTTAAATTCCCCATGTAATTAGATGACCTTTTACAAGTAAGGAAGTGTTGGTATGTGTTTCAATTTGTATTAACCTAATGTTACAGGTTTTTAAACTATAGTAACTCTAATGTTCTGTTAGCTAATGTCTTCATCTTGTTGTATTGTGTTATGCACAGGAAATTCAGTGCTACATGTTGGGTTTTTTAAATGGAATGCTTACGCAAGCCAAAGTTCCTTCTTGGGAACTCGGTTCACCTCACTCAACCCCAAGGTGAGGATTAAAAGTGGCTACTACTTACATGATAAGTAAGTGAAAGCTTTAAATACTATAATATTTATAAAGCTTCTGTTATATTTCCGTGTCATTATGGAGTCATACACTCATTACAGCCCAACCTCTATCTTTTTTTTTTTTTTTTAGAAAGAAGAGGTTTGTCTAATTAACTAAATAAATAATCAGGTGGAAGGTGTACAGCGTTATTCTTTACCACACTTTTTTTACATTGCCATTGTGATTAATGAAGTGGATTGGGTGATTGGCAGTTTGCATAGCTTGATCTTGTTTAACATGCAGGCCAGTTTCTTATGTAATAATCACAAAATGTTGCTCTTCTGAAAGATAATCCCAGTCCTACCACAGGGGATTTATATACTGCTATACTTGTAGTATATTCGACTTAATCTATTAGGCTTGTTGAATTTTCCTCATAAGCATTTATCTCTCACATAGACTTATCCAACAACAATTGGCTGGTACAGAACAATGTAATGTGTAATCTCAAAGCAAGATACAGTAGGCCTACCATAAAAGAGTTTTGTGTGGATGTAAAGATGCTTCCACTGTATGAGATCCACAAAAGAAATGGGAGAAGGGACAATTGTATCTCCATTTCATCATACCGGCATTAAGATGTCTGTTGTTACCCTCTGGGAGGGCGTGAAGAACAAATGCTGCTTTCTCTGTCTCTCTTTCTCACTCCTGTTGTCTACCATCTCTCCTTGTCCTGTCAACTACAGTAAGACTCAGAAAATTAAAATGTGTGATATTATGTGGTAAAACATTTCAGCTTCCAAACTTAGAGTTCACAGAACATTCAGTTACTTAGCATGTGCATTATATACAAGTACACAAAATTGGTGTCTAGAATGGAAGGAAAAGTTTCAGAAGTTGTTTAATTATTCAAGAATCCTATGGCTCAAGACAATTATTACTTGTAATGTTCTATTATATAAACTTTTTTCAATAATTAACATTTTTGTTCATTATTTATGTATGCCTGTATTTTTTGGATACATATTTAATGATAATATGAATACTATTAAATAAAATATCAAAATATAAATTTTAGCATATTATAACATAATTATTATCATAATTATTATTAACATATTTTTGTGAAATTTACTAGCAATTTTCACCCAGAAACTGCTATTAAATTTCACAAATAATAACAAAGAAATGGCAACACACTGAATTAATCAATCAAATTCAAGCATTCAACAGCCCTGTAGTATATATATATATATATATATATATATATATATATATATATATATATATATATATATATATATATATATGTAGCATATTAGCACATAAATATTATATTATGCCAAGCACATATGCCCACATAGTTTTGCCTTTTTAAATTATTGCATTGAAAAGAAAAATGGCTTAACTTTTACAATTTCAGTCTAGAAAATACTCAGGTACGAACATCTCGGTAAAATGCTTTCATTTGACCTGCAAATGAACCCATAAAACATGTCTCTCCATATATTCAGCTGTCTTATTTACAGAATTGCATAACCAGCGATGCTCACACTTCATTTCGGCATGAGGTGAAACATCCCGACTGTATCACTGTGCAAGCATTACATCCATAAACATTAGAAGCATCAAAATGGGCATTAAAAATCTTAGCTTTTGGATGAAATTTAGTTTGGGTTAATTGCCATTTGTCTCCGAACAGATTCCGACACATTCCCCAAACAGTCACATGACATTGTTCCTCCGAACCATGTAGTAAAAATAAACAGCCTCTTCAACATATTGTTTTTCCCATGGCACAGGAATAGATATTGTCACAGATCAGTACTGTGCCATAGCTCGATGGTAGTCTGGTTACTGTGTACACTTCTTGTATTTCTATTGATTTAATATTAGACCCCACAACCCAGACCCCATTTATTTAATTAGAGTGCCCTTACATTCCTCTTTGGAGACGTGATTAATTGAATGTATACTATGGGAACTCATACTATGATTAATGAAGGCCACACAAGACCAAATTTTTCCACTGTTGCTAAGCTGCCTGGTGTTGTTTTGCCTGAAATTGTTGAAGCATGAAGCAGCCATCAAACCAGACAAAAATGTTTTAATCTTGAACATGGCAACTGAACTCAGTGGATGGTACAGACCATACAGTTCACCCAAAAATAGCAATTCTGACATTTACTCACAATCATGTACAAACCCGATTCCAAAAAAGTTGGGACACTGTACAAATTGTGAATAAAAACAGAATGCAATTATGTGGAAGTTTCAAATTTCAATATTTTATTCAGAATACAACATAGATGACATATCAAATGCTTAAACTGAGAAAATGTATCATTTTAAGGGAAAAATAAGTTGATTTTAAATTTCATGGCATCAACATATCTCAAAAGTTGGGACAAGGCCATGTTTACCGCTGTGTGGCATTCCCTCTTCTTTTTGTAACAGTCTGCAAACGTCTGGGGACTGAGGAGACAAGTTGCTCAAGTTTAGGAATAGGAATGTTGTCCCATTCTTGTCTAATACAGGCTTCTAGTTGCTCAACTGTCTTAGGTCTTCTTTGTCGCATCTTCCTCTTTATGATGTGCCAAATGTTTTCTATGGGTGAAAGATCTGGACTGCAGGCTGGCCATTTCAGTACCCAGATCCTTCTTCTACGCAGCCATGATGTTGTAATTGATGCAGTATGTGGTCTGGCATTGTCATGCTGGAAAATGCAAGGTCTTCCCTGAAAGAGACGATGTCTGAATGTGAGCATATGTTGTTCTAGAACTTGGATATAGCTTTCAGCATTGATGGTGCCTTTCCAGATGTGTAAGCTGCCCATGCCACACGCACTCTTGCAACTCCATACCATCAGAGATGCAGGCTTCTGAACTGAGTGCTGATAACAACTTGGGTTGTCCTTGTCCTCTTTAGTCCACATGACATGGCGTCCCAGTTTTCCAAAAAGAACTTCAAATTTTGATTTGTCTGACCACAGAACAGTTTTCCACTTTGCCACAGTCCATTTTAAATGAGCCTTGGCCCAGAGAAAATGCCTGCGCTTCTGGATCATGTTTAGATATGGCTTCTTTTTTTGACCTATAGAGTTTTAGCTGGCAACTGCGAATGGCACGGTGGATTATGTTCACTGGCAATGTTTTCTGGAAGTATTCCTGAGCCCATGTTGTGCTTTCCATTACAGTAGCATTCCTGTATGTGATGCAGTGCTGTCTAAGGGCCCGAAGATCACGGGCATCCAGTATGGTTTTCCGGCCTTGACCCTTACACACAGAGATTGTTCCAGATTCTCTGAATCTTTGGATGATATTATGCACTGTAGATGATGATAACTTCAAACTCTTTGCAATTTTTTCTCTGAGAAACTCCTTTCTGATACTGCTCCACTATTTTTCGCCGCATAATTGGGGGAATTGGTGATCCTCTGCCCATCTTGACTTCTGAGAGACACTGCCACTCTGAGAGGCTCTTTTTATACCCAATCATGTTGCCCATTGGCCTAATAAGTTGAAAATTGGTCCTTTTCCGGAAAATTGAACTTTTCCGGCCTTTTATTGCTACCTGTCCCAACTTTTTTGGAATGTGTAGCTCTCATGAAATCCAAAATGAGCCAATATTTGGCATGACATTTCAAAATTTCTCACTTTCAACATTTGATATGTTATCTATATTCTATTGTGAATTAAATATAAGTTTATGAGATTTGTAAATTATTCCATTCCTTTTTTATTCACAATTTGTACAGTGTCCCAACTTTTTTGGAATCGGGTTTGTAATTTCAAGTCAAGTCAAATCACCATAATTTATATAGTGCTTTATACAATACAGTTCTCCTCTGGCAAGATATGACCAGCATGGTGTGGTTTACATAAAGGCTGCTACGCAAGTTTTAACCCCATATCATTTAATCAAACACAAAATGAGATGTTTGGAAAAATCTCCAAGCTGCTCTTTTTTTTTTTTGCACAACAAGTGTGAATGATGAGTTATTAGGGGTGTTACAAATTTATATGTAACATATATTGCATTCCAAAAATGCACCGAAATGTAGTGTATAAATTACCAAAAATGAAAGTTTAAATATAGCATCAAGTATGGTAAATGCGGATCAAAACCTAGCAGGTCACAAACTTAGAAGTGATAACATCTCGGTAAGTGATATTGTATATATAATTGTAACATTTATAAAGAATATAGTTACAGTTATACTGTCCTAAAAGGACAAAAAGGGGACCATAAGTATAATTAGTATCAACTGATGTAGGCCTGCTAGTTTTATAATATTTTTAAGGTGCTTTGATATAATTCTTGGAGCTTAGCAGTATAAATCCCTATAGATTGTTAAATGGAATAGAACAGCAGTATCATTTTTTCAAACATCTTTTGTGTTTCACAGAAGAAAGAAAGTCACATGAGTTTGGAATGACATGAAGGTGAATAAATAATGACAAAATGGCGATTTTTGGAAGAACTATGTATTTAAACTCAAAATTTGTTCAGATCTTGGTTGTCCTTTTAAATTTGATGACCTGTATTTGCTCCGTGGAGTCAGTATCAAAGCTGTTTCATACTTCAGAAAGTCCTGGGTAGCATTACAAGTATCAGTGAAATGGCTGAATCGAGAAGCATTCATGGGGAGGAAATCTAGCAGGATTCCGGAACAACGAGGCCATATCTGGCTGTCCTCTCAGCTTTCTTGTGCCAGCAAGATCACTATCTATAATGCAAATGTCAGTGCAGTTCTATCACACAGGTCTTGGTGCCCCATTAATATCAAATGGGATTTTTTTTTTTTTTTTTTTTTTTTTTTAAGAAACCACAAATGAGGTAAGGTAAGGTAACTTGACTAGCCAGGGGGAGAACAATTTGAGAGAACAATTTGCAAGGTTCCCAAAAAATCTAGGGCTGTTAAAAATTGCAGTTCCAAGAAAGAGAGTGTTGGCTGGTAAAAGGCAAGGACAGTGAGGTTAAAAGGTCAAAGGTTTATCCTGACCAATGAGATCTACAATAATTAGATTTTAACTGTCATTAAATGTAACCATAAAGCTGAAATAAGATTAAGGGCAGGGGACTCTGATGGTGAAATGGTTTACTTCATTGTGATTGATCATCTTTACTTTAAAACTACTTTAAAGCAATCTTAAGTTGGGTCCTCATGAAAACCAATAGATGTTTTTAGACATGCCAGCCAATAATGTGCAAGCTCCATTGAACAACCCCAAGGATTCAATAGAACTGGAAACTACAGGCTGATCTTAAAGAAATCGACAGAGAGTAGGCAATAAGTAATTAGGAGCAGTGATGCAAGAAAATGTTTTGCACAAAATAACATTCTACTTTTTCCAATGAGTACTAATATTACTGTGCATTGCTGCTTTTGTCATTCATACAGCAAGCTATCAAACTAACGAACTATCATTGTTAGTTTTAGTTTAGTTTTTGAGTTTCCTGGTTCCAGATTGTTTAGATTATATTATTGTTTTGGTACGCATGTTAGGGCTGCAAAAGTTCATGCGCCAACTGGTATCATTTAGAAATGTTTACAAAATGTAATAAATTCATCAGCACAGCTAAATTTAATTTAACAACATACAAAACTTTATTTGAAGCACTTTTATTCAATTTAAATGTGGAGTTTTTTGTTTGTTTGTTTGTTTGTTTTGTGTTTTTTATATATATAGTTGCAGTTTTTCCCAGTTATGTTAGATTTATTTTTATGTTTTCATTTTTATTTTCATTTTTCTTTATTATAATAATGTTTCAGAACTGGCAATAGCTGAAGCATATTTCTGTCTGTGAAGTCCACCAAATCATAAGGTGTTGCATTTGTCTTAAGTTTCAAAAGGTCAAATGTTATGACGAAGGACAAGGTTAATTTGGTTCAAAACAGTAACCCTGATTTATTTGTAGATCTGAGTCTGATTCATTTTATTGAATTATATATTTGAACAGTTCATGCAAATAAATCATTAAAAAAAAAAAAATTCACTGATTCATGTGCACATAGTCTCTGTGTGGCATTTACAGTACAGGTTTTGTAGCAAAATGTTTTAAACTCTATAGTTACTCGCTGTTTGTAGTCAGTTATATAACAGAGAAATTTTAGTTGTATTTAGTGTACCTAAAAAATTTAAGGCACCATGAATATCATAGTAACTCCTCTAAAATTGCAGATTATTTTTATTCCAGAAAGAAATAGGAAAATTAAAACTTTGAATGTGCTGTTTGTAAGATTTTCCATCAAACTGCTACCTTTCATAACCCAAGCCTCTGCTTGCTTTAAAAGACAAGTGTTTTCACTGAAGCCTGTTGTGCTGGCAAATCTTTTATCAAAAAAAGTTCAAAATCTTCCAAGTTTCTAAAAGGAACAGACATCTACACAGCCTCCCGTTCACGACTGAACCGCCTTATGTTCAGAAAAATTCTTAAGCGTCTTTACCATGCCCGCTGGGAAATTTGCAAAAACCATCCCGACAAAAAGCGAAAGAGGATGAGTGCAGAGAGTAAGAGCACAACAAAGTAGAGGGGGTTAGACAATCAATAAATAAATGCATCAAAGGAGATACCTGGGAGAGCGGTGGGGATCACTCCAAACAAGTAAAAAGGATATAGAGAAAGGGGCGAGAGAGAGAGAAATTGATTTTCTGTAATGGTTTCTGTGCCACACTCTGACATGATTATGATTTAGATTCTTTTTTTGGCACGGATTCAGGCCATGGTCAAAGCTCATCACTCACATTAATTAAACTACACAATCAATTGCTTGTTTAAGAAAATCACTATTATACTGCATTCATATTCTTGACAGAATCTTCATGAAGGGAGTTTATTATCTTTTAGCATATGCTACAGATGGGATTTTATCTCTTGAGTCTCAAGCTTCAGCTCAAAGTCATCCATCTCATGCGCTAAAGGATTTGGTTGACAAATATATCAATTCCTGAGAATTCCAGAGTCAGATTACATTGTTTGCCAGGTAGAAGCCGAGATAAACCCAAAGCGAATAACATGTGCTTACAGTGCAGTCTGCCTCCTCCGTTGTTTACTTCTTTGGCATTCTTCTCATGGGTAACAATTCAATCTAAGAGCCCCTGTAACCCCTCACCTTGCCTAAGGACACCCACCGCACCTTCACCTAGGAAGCGGCTTCGCCCCACGGGCTGCTGGGTTTTTTCAATCAGGTTAGTCCTTTTCCTCAGACATGCCAACATGACAGCTGACCTTCATGAAAGTATAGCCTTGGCCTTTTTCTCAGCAGAAAGTGGTTTTACTGTTATCCGGTGATGGAACGCTTTAGCCTCCAAAAAAGGAAAGGCAGAATAGACTGAGACGAGGGGCAAAAGAGCACGAGAGAGTGACAGAGAGACCGACAGACAGAGAAAAGGAGAGCGGTCTGGAGAATGATTAGCCAAAAACCGGCTTCCTTTTTGCTCAAAATTGGTCTCTTGAAATTGCACTTTTTCTCAAATTGCTTGACAGCCACTTCTTCTCTGGGAGATGTTGTTTTGAGAGGAAAAATACATCATACAGTTGGCTCTTTTGGCAAACTGCTGTAATTGTACAGTGAGTGGCCTTCTGTTTAGAGTGTACAAAAGACAATAGGTCAAACACTGTCTTGTACCTGAGGTCCAGTGTAACTACTCAATGGTCATTACACAGTCCACGCTTCCAAAGTACTGATGTCCATGCTTTATATTTATTGTTAGGTCGGAGATCGCAGATTGTGCTGCACACACACACACACACACACACACACACACACATATATATATATATATATATATATATATATACATATTATGGCAAGCCGTTCAGGAAATAATTATATTTATAATATGAAGTCTGAATATATATGGAATGAAAGTCTGAATATATAGAATGAAAGTCTGAATATATAGAATGAAAGTCTGAATATATAGAATGAAAGTCTGAATATATATAGAATGAAAGTCTGAATATATGGAATGAAAGTCTGAATATATATAGAATAAAAGTCTGAATATATAAAACGAAAGTCTGAATATATGGAATGAAAATCTGATGTTATCAGCGCCATCTTGTGTTATTCGTCTACTATTTTTTTTATTCACATTTTGAGCAATGAGCGAGTCCGCACAAAATTTAGTAGCAGCAATTTTAAGTAACGATCATCTAATTAACACCCTGGCGAATGCGTGTACGGGCCAAAATATTGGCAACCGTACACAACATCGTTCTACTGATGAAGAAATTTATTCGTTATTTCATCGCGGAAGAAGAGCGAATGCGGTGAACTTCACAGCCCAGGAAGTTCCTGCTTATCAAGCAAACATTACAGACTTTCATTCTATATATATTCAGACTTTCATTCTATATATTCAGACTTTCATTCCATATATATTCAGACTTTCATTCTATATATTCAGACTTTCATTCTATATATATTCAGACTTCCATTCTATATATTCAGACTTTCATTCTATATATATTCAGACTTTCATTCTATATATTCAGACTTTCATTCTATATATATTCAGACTTTCATTCTATATATTCAGACTTTCATTCTATATATATTCAGACTTTCATTCTATATATTCAGACTTTCATTCCATATATATTCAGACTTTCATTCCATATATATTCAGACTTTCATTCTATATATTCAGACTTTCATTCCATATATATTCAGACTTTCATTCTATATATATTCAGACTTTCATTCTATATATTCAGACTTTCATTCTATATATATTCAGACTTTCATTCTATATATTCAGACTTTCATTCTATATATATTCAGACTTTCATTCTATATATATTCAGACTTTCATTCTATATATATTCAGACTTTCATTCTATATATTCAGACTTTCATTCTATATATATTCAGACTTCATTCTATATTTCAGACTTTCATTCTATATATTCAGACTTTCATTCTATACTATATTCAGACTTCATTCTATATATTCAGACTTTCATTCTATATATATTCAGACTTTCATATATTCAGACTTTCATTCTATATATATTCAGACTTTCATTCTATATATTCAGACTTTCATTCTATATATTCAGACTTTCATTCTTTATATATTCACACTTTCATTCTATATATATTCAGACTTTCATTCTATATATATTCACACTTTCATTCTATATATTGCAGACTTTCATATATATATTCAGACTTCCATTCTATATATTCAGACTTTCATTCCATATATATTCAGACTTTCATTCTATATATTCAGACTTTCATTCTATATATATTCAGACTTTCATTCTATATATTCAGACTTTCATTCTATATATTCAGACTTTCATTCTATATATATTCAGACTTTCATTCTATATATATTCAGACTTTCATTCTATATATATTCAGACTTTCATTCTATATATTCAGACTTTCCATTCTATATATTCAGACTTTCATTCTATATATATTCAGACTTTCATTCCATATATATTCAGACTTTCATTCCATATATATTCAGACTTTTTCATTCTATATATATTCAGACTTTCATTTATATATATTCAGACCTTCATTTTATATATTCAGACTTTCATTTATATATTAAGACTTTCATTCCATATATATTCAGACTTTCATTCTATATATATTCAGACTTTCATTCCATATATTCATACATTCGTTTTATATATTAAGACTTTCATTCTATATATATTCAGACTTCATATTATAAATATAATTTTTTCCTGAACGGCTTGCCATAAATATGTATATATATATATATATATATATATATATATATATATATATAGATATATATATATATATAAAAACATCTAAGTTCAAATTCTTGAAGTAACTGTAAATAATATTTTCAATGATTAACAACTTAAATTCTGCTCTGTACCTCACACAAAACTATTGTATTTTGTCAGAGAGGGCTGAGGCTGCAACGCATCATAATTATGGATTACTTTTGGTACTGCTGTTGACATTTTTGCAATAAATGATTGTGAATGCACCTGTCTATCATGTTTTTTCTTAATACTGTACACTTTTTAAAAAAATATTAATGTTAAGGTTTAGAGGTAGGAGTGGGATTAGCAACTATATAAAATATATTTTTAATGCTATATTTTTACTAAAATGTCCATAGGTTTATAGATAGTTTAAGTAGGTTTATAGGTTTAGGTTTGGGGTTGGGTTAAGAGGTCTAAAAATCAAAATCGCTTATCGATAAAATGATAAAAAGGCAAGTAACTTATTGATATAAAAGATTTCGTAAATATTTTAGTTTTTTAGCTGTAAATATGTAGCAATTTTATGTTTTAAACATTTTAATACATCCGAATTGTATGTTTAAGCATCATTCAAAACGTTCCATACTAATGCACGTATATAAACAATAAGACCAGGCTAAAATTGATGGCTTTATCAGATTGACAAGTCTTTATGTAAACACCTCAATCAATCCGATTGAGCTCGGTTCGAATGCAATTTCAATTGGATTAAAAAGGATGGTGTAGATCTGATAAAAATTGTATGTACTGTATACACTTGAAAATGACTGTCTTCTCAATCTGATTATAGCTTTTTCACAATGCTTTTGTTTCCATGTACGCTAACTTTTATAAGACTTTATTATGGGCAAATTTGATGGTTGTGGCAGAAAATTAAATTAACTTTAATGCATTTTGGCAAATGCTTTTATCCAAAGTGGCTTGCATTCCATTCAAGGTTTCAATTCTTCAATTCTTTTAATTTCTTTTCCTGGGAATTGAACCCATGACCTATGTATGTCAGATTGTGGTAGTCTCCACAATATAGAACTCAGAAATGCAAAATTATGCAGACTCAGGTGTGCAAATCATGTTCAACATACTGTTTTCAGCAGGCACAATTCATTCAATTTAATTTCCCCAAGGTCTTTTTATAACTATTATAGTGTTCAGTCTACCTTAATGATCAGACCCCACATGGGTCCTTTATTTTCATCAAATGTCAATGCTACAAAAGAGGAGTATATGAATCTCTTTCACAGTGGACACTTGTTAGAGATTAAACAGTCTATAGCTGTCCAGATGTGACCCTAGTTGTTTCTTTCAGCCGGCAATTCCTGTGCAGAAGACTAAGGTTCTCAGAAAAGCATGTCAGAGTAAGGTTAATCGAATCCATCTCCAAAACACACTTACTGTCACTAAATATCACGCTGAAGATATCAAAACATTGCCTGCAATCTAGCTCGGCAGATGTCTGCTTGTGTTTTGCTTTAGTATGGGGTAGTGGAAGAACGCAGTTAATAAGCTTAACTGAAATGACAACACACATTAGGTTCAGCGACTCCACACTTTAGAAAGTTTTCCATATCGCTCAGCTAAAATGTGCATTTGGTCCAGAATTAAGAGAAAGATGATGCAGGCTGTCGCTTTAGTACAAATATGGGCTGTTACTCATGAAGCTCCCCTTCGGGTACACTTCATTACTGACCTAATGAGCCCAAACAAATGAGTAGAGAGCTCCAGCCCTGCTAACAACATACAGCACACTTTAACCTCGCAGTTGTGCACCACGCTGAATGCTGTATGACTCTGTGTGCTGAGTGACTCGGGTTGCTGTTCCTGCAGAATTTGGTTGGCCTTATTGACCTGTTTTGGACTTCCTAGATCCAGGAACATCTCCAACTGTGTCCGCCAGCACTTGAATACTGTAGTAAGAAATGTCATAGGATAGAGTTTTCTGCAATATATCTTAATATGTGTAACTGTGAAATTGCTAGTGAATGGGTGCCGTCAGAATGAGAGTTCAAACAGCTGATAAAAACATCACAATAATCTACATGACTCCTGTCAATTAACATCTGAAGTGAAAAGCTGCATGTTTGTAATAAATTCATAGATGTTTTCATTTTAAACCGTATTATAAATTAATTATTAATGAATATAAATTTAAAGTTATAAAGTTATTTAAAGTGACTTTAAATATATTATTTATGTATTTAAACAAGTAGAGTACTGTATGCCATACCTTGAACTCCTCTAATATGTAATTCAAACTGTTTTTCATATTTTAGAATTGAAAGTCTGTGTCTAGGATGGGAGTAAATACAAAAAGACATCTGATGAAAAAAAAATGATGAAGTCCTTGTAAAACATTTCATTTAATGTGACCTTCAAATAACAAAAAAGAAAAGAAAAAGTTAAAATCTGTTAGTTTTTAATTCAATCAACCTGCACTGCCATAGAAACACATCTACTAGCAATACTAGACACAGTACACCTCCATTGGACAAGAAAGTGTCTTCAAAATAAATAAAAATCCACTTCCACTTTGGCATAAAGTAGAATATAGGTACGTTTTCTAAGAAATTATTTTCAGGCACCCCAAATTCATAGCTTAGCTAGCCTCCTACCCAGCCCACATCCCAAGATGTACCCTTCTTTCTGTCCAAGCTCCCAGAAATCCTTTGAAAGGTCTATCTTCTCTTTAGCTCTGCTGCAATAAGCTCACCCTCTTCTCAAACACAGTATTAACCCGATTGGCATTACCATCAATAACATGAAGTACAGTGATTCGTGTAAAGGCAGTTTTTCAGTGAGACATGCCAAGGCCAACACTTGCTAAAGCTCAGAGCTTTTTAGAGGCTCCTTTTTCATCTTAACTTCACAAGCCAGTCGAGAGAAAGACTCTAGTGGCAGATGTTGGCTACATCAGAAACAAACTGAGATGATGTCGGTTGGAATGTAATGACAAAAGTTCGGTGACATCCATAATTTAGGCCTGCTCATGAAACATGCACAAAGATGCTAATGAGATTATACAGTTTCCTGCATTTTTGCTTATATGTTAGTCTTTCAATATATGCTGTTTCCTCTAGTGGTTGTGTATCAGCTGAATGTTTTAGCTTAACATATTCTAGCCTCATTTGGCAATAAGTGGCAAACAGCTCAGATGTTTTCATTCATTCAAAAACTCAGTACTGCACTCTGGAGTAGATATTCAGTTTGTGATATAAAATGTAAAAATCCTTAATTTAATGTACTGAGAAAACTAAAATTAATACAAAATTTTAAATACTGAACTAAAAAGATGGTGGCAAGTCACTCTCTTAACGAGTGAGTCATTGAATCATTCATTCAACTGATTTGTACAAAACAGCTGATTCTTTCAGTAATGAATAAAGCGACTGTCTTTATGAGTAGGTGACTGAATCACTCACTCAAATGATTCATTTAAAAGAATCACTGAGTATCAAAACACTACCATGTGGTGCTTGGATATGTGCAACGGTTCCACTGTAGCTTTGTTTGAAACTATTTTTGCTGAATGCAATCCACTTAATATTAACTACTTTATTATACTGTTTATTAAACAAAATTAATTTGTAGTCTTCCTGATATTTGGAAAAACAGCACTCTTGTTTGTGATGTGTGTTTGTATATTTTTCCGCTTGTCATTCATAGCATGACTGTTATCAGTTAAAATTTTTCAGTCCAGGTTAGTGATGGACTAATTAATCTCCCGAGCTCCACTTCCATGCTTAGACTTTCACGTCTCCCCTTGCCAAGCAGATACAAAGAGAGAGTTGACTGACTCAGGCCCAGAGGAGGCCACTGTCAGGATGTGTTAACCTCACAAAGGTTGTTGGCTTTTCTTTGCTCTCAGAGGTGAAGGGGCTTTGTGCTGCAGATATAGTTCTGTTCCTCTGTACGTTTAATGAAAAATCTTACTCGGACATAAACCACAGTATTGCATTTCAGTCCACCTCAGAGTCATAAACCCAGGAGATTAAATCATTGAAGCTACTGAAGAGTGTAGAGCATGTCACTTTTATTCTATGAAGAATTCACTAGGAATGAACTGCAGCCCCTGATGTAGTTTAAGAACCTGGTTAAAAAATAAATAATTAATTAATTAATTAATACAAATGAGGTATCAGTACAAACACCGTAATATATTTAAGTTTTTGTTTTTTGTTTTCTTTTAAAGGGTTTAATTTTTTTTTTAAATGTATTAAAGTGTGCATGAAACAGAAGTTGCGAGTGTATATCCGAGTGAAATGGCTACTTGAACAAGAAAAACTGATTTAGATCATTTAGATACTATAATAGCTTTTTTTATTAGTAGTATTTTCAATTAGTTTTATTATATTTGCTTTTTTTTTCATTTTAATGTTTTAAGTTTTAGTCTTTTTATTATATATTTTTAATGTCTTTATAGTTTTTATACAGTTTTTTAGTTTTAGTTATTTTACTACATTAAGATAAACTAGATAAAAATAGAATAGAAATGTTGCCTTAGCTGAAATAAAAAAATAAGTTTAATATATTTAAATATATATTTTCTGTTAAAGTTACTTCTAGTATTTCTTCTACTTCTAAAGTACTTTTTTTTTTTCTCTCTCTTTTTTTTAGTTAACCCTGAGTCAGAGAAGAGATGCAAGGGAAAATAAATAAGTTATTTTGGTTAAAGACTGTGAGGGCACATGAATAATAATAATAATTAGTAGTAGTAGTAGTAGTAGTAGTATGAGTTCTGAGCCCAAAAAAATAAAAAATAAAAAAGTATCTTTTTTTATCTTTTAGAAACCCTTGGAAGAAGGGTCAGGCAAATGGTTAGTCTTTATCCCATCCAAGACATTGCGTGAGCAGGGTTCCTGTTTTGGTATAAAGGGATTTTCTTTTACCCTTTCCACTACAACTGTGCACTCACCACCTCTGTCAGCCTGTCCTCTGTGACCTCATGATCAAAATAAATAAATAAATAAATAAAGACAGAAAGTGAGAGAAACCGAGAGAGAATAAGCAAGAGAGAGAGCAGAAAGAGAGGTGTATGTAAAACAAACAAACACACACACACACACACACACACACACACACATACACATCTCAATCCCAGGAAGCGGTGCATGAAATATAGAGACGTCCTACTTTTTAAAGGTTGTAATTAATGTAATGCCCCATCCGCGATCCTCCCCATGCCATTTCCACCCGACAAACGGGAGGATCCTGTTAGCTGTCCACTAATCCAGCTCAGGGTGGCACGGTTCCCAGATCATCAGAGCGGTTGGACACAGAGAGATTACCGATAACTGAGGAAATGCAGGCTGGGCCTGTGACACGGGTGCTTTTCACACACATCCATGCCTCTTTATACATGCTAACGCAACTCTTATAATGGTTTCTAACCTCAAATCACCAAATCTAAAATGACACTTTTTCAGTGCTAAATGCTGTCAGTCTTCAGAAAGATGAGGCTCAGACACTGTTACAGTTAAGTGCTACGTATTATGACACACTAATGTATATGACGGCAGTGTTTTATTGTGCTTGATGTCATTCACAAGAGTCTTCATGTTTTACTCAGGTAAAGCAGGCTATGTGAAGAATAGGTTGCTGATGACTCTTAGAAAAAGCAAAGTGTTCTTTTTTTCTTTCACTCCCCTGCATGTCATGATGACTATGCCCAGTGTAATGCAGTGATACATAATTCTGCTCTACCAGAAATGCTTCTGCAGCAGTGAGGTGTTTTGCACAGTCATAAACTCACTGTAAAATATTTCCAGGGTTTGATTTAACAGTAATTACTTATAGTAAAATTCTGTATTCGGAATGCAATGTGAATGCACAATCAGTTCAGACCTGACCATTTTCTGCCATAATATAAGAAATTACTATTAAAAAGACCATATTTTATTGCTGGGTTTCATTTTACTGTATGTCACCATTATGGTGATTAGTGTTCATTTTGCAAGGACATTGAACCTGATTTACACTTAACTTTCAGTTTCTCTCAAATGTATAAGAGGCTATTTACATTGAATGTATTTTTGTCTGTAAAACCGCAAAATTCAGGGAAGTGCACTGAAATAAAAGTGAGGTCTAGAGATGCATGTCAAAGACGTGTGTACAGTATGTTTCTTTATGGTTCTTGTATTTATTTTATTTTATACAATTACTTGAAGGCACAACAGTAACCACAGAAACTTTTTAGAATACGTCTATATTTTCTTTATTTTAATTTTCTCTGAGTGTTTTTGACTTAAGGACTTGTGACATTTAAGGGATGCAAGTTTTTCAGAGCTTGTTTCTTGCGCCTTTTTATGTCACATTTTGGCTGCATAATTACTGATTGAAGGTTTGTATATATATATATATATATATATATATATATATATATATATATATATATATATATATATATATATATATATATTAGCTGAGATAGAGCAGATAAATGTAAAATAGCAACCTTACACAGGCATACAAGAGTGTCTATTGGTGGGTGAATTTTGTTGTACTGAAAGCTGAGCTAATGGGATTTTTTTCAAATTCTATCTCTTGGGGAATATCCATTTCTTTCTTTCTTTCTTTCTTTCTTTCTTTCTTTCTTTCTTTCTCCTGTATAATGAGCATTATTTTCAGTGGAATGTTTATGATACAAAATATCTCTAATAAATTAAATAAAAAGGGGAATTATTTTTAATAATAATGTACAAAATACTGCTTTTTATTTTAATATTTATATGCATTTATAATATTTAAATATAATAATTAAATAATTGTTTTCTTTAATTGGTGTATTTTTACACTTACTCTGTAAAACTAATATCTAAGTGAATTATTGAAAAATTATTTTGAACTTTTTCTCTGTTGGAACAGTTGTGTGTACACTTGTCTTGCCATTTCCATAAAACATGTTTATTTTTGTCTGAAAAGAAGAAATTCAAATATTAATTGTGTTATTTATACACAAATGCAATTAT
Organism: Cyprinus carpio; assembly: GCF_018340385.1. Taxonomy (NCBI): domain Eukaryota; kingdom Metazoa; phylum Chordata; class Actinopteri; order Cypriniformes; family Cyprinidae; genus Cyprinus; species Cyprinus carpio. The sequence continues at coordinate 5,653,046 of NC_056581.1, read as the reverse complement.
ATCATGTTAAACACTTCTAAAATTAATCATCTGTATCTGTAAATATTCCAAATAAGAAAATGCAAAGGAAATGAGACATTAGTAGTTAACGACAGCATTTTTTTATTGCATAAACTCACAGCATTACACAATTATATATTTAGTAAATATTTCTCTACTGTGATTTCACTGCAGTATATGTTACATGGTTCATGTTTATATTACTGTACATTTACAGAACAATTATTCATAAGTTCCCCTTTTTAGAGATGGTAATGATATTGAAAGACTAACACCTGTAGGTATTCACCTACATCTAATGGTTTTAATAGTGTTTTAATTTATTAGATCTGGAATATATTTCAACAATTTGCTTTCTTATCCATTTTTATATTATGTTTATATATATATATATATATATATAATATATATATATATATATATATATATATATATAATATATTTAGGTTTAAAAGTTTTGAAAATAGTATGTTAATGTGCAAATAAAAGTTTTAGCGGTTGTTGTGTTTGAGTGAGAAGAGAATTCATGTAATTTAAATGTAGTCTGTATATGAATGTTGTACCAAAGAAATGGAAAATGATCCACAGTTTAGCCCACATAGACTGCTGTGTGAAGAGTTTTGAAAAACTGAGTATTGAGAAATGGCTCCTAACAATGGGGGAAAATCTATAATGACAGCATATAATTGATTATTTAATAAGTAACCTTGGTATTGATCAATCAGCATCCATCACTGGAACGATCTGTTTTATAACTCTCTACATTCTTAATGTACACCCTTAACTCTCCTTTCTTTGTTAGCAAAGGTCTTTCTAAAAGCTGCACTTTTTACATCACACAAAGGACAACCTTGAAATCAAAAGAGCAAATTAAACACATTTTAGTGATTTTCTTCTGGAGAAATCAGTAAAGACAGCCTAAGATAAGCAAGGAACATCACAAGGCTGCACAGCATGAAACCAAAGTGTTGGAGGAGGTCTTCTCTGCCAGCCTGACTGTGAGGTGTCGTAATCAATTGAATGTTCCACTCAGGAGAACCCCCTGAAGGCCCTCTATACCCAGCCAGAAGTAGGCCGCTGTGAACTTTCTGCAACGCTGCCCTCAAAGACATGTATCTTAATTAAAACCCAGGAGTTGTTAGGTCCTCCATCTTTCTTCTTCTCTCCCCTATTGGCAGTCTACTGCAGCACAACCTCTCTAAGGGCCTAGAAAAGGCGCCTCTGGAGGGAACGCTCCAGTCCGAGTTTGGCAGTGACAGGAAGCTGGTGCATTTTCAGTATCAGTAATCATCTGCTTTGGTTTGCAAAAAAAAAAAAAAAATCACATGAATAAACTAAAGAGGATAAGTTGATGAGATCCAGGTCATTTGTTCTTGTACCTGAGTGCCTATTTACAAAACTGTAGACTTTCAAGTGAAAAGTGGAGTTTGAGTTTAGTGAGAGGGCTGAGGTCAAACACATATGCTCTCTTTTCCTTCACTTTATGAACTCGAAAGCAATAAGTTCCTCCGTGATGACCACAGCTCTGCATGCTGCTGGAATAAAAGAACACATAAACGGAGGCAGTGATGTTAAATCAAGTTGTCAGCAGACATAAAGTTGCCTCTGGTGCTTGAATGAGCCCCAGGCGTTTTTGTTGTGGATTTGAAGAGCTAGGTAGCTCATTTGCTAGCTTGTTATGTTGTACTCTACAATACACCAATCAGTTAAAAGCTCATTGGCACTGAAAGACCATTAAGTCCTGTTCAACGACGTAGGTGTTCAGTTCCGTTATAGTGACTTTAAAGGGCTTTAAAGCTTTGGCTTCTGAAGTCGGTGTTCAGATTATCAAGTCCAATAGGTCAATCCACCACGCAGGCTCCTTTTTGTTTTTGTAAAGCATTTTGCCTCTTTTATCCCTGGGGATTTTTATTCAGAATTATTTCGATAGCAATTAGTCAATGATTAACAGTATGAGCAGGTCCTGATGAGACAAGCTTTGATTTTAATTCTTTTGAGGGGCTTTTAGCCACAATTACTACAGCTGCTGCATGTAGATTCAAAACACAAGCTTGTTGTTAGTTTGGAAATCGCTTTACGTTATTACCGTCATATTACCGTATTTAATTTGATAAAAAAATAAATAATTGGCAGGCATAGTAAATTTATCTGAGTTTAAGTAGTGTAAAAAGTTATTGTGTATCTTCACCAATTTTTAGTTTGAGATCCTTGATCATTTGTTACGAAATTATTATTATTATTTTTTTATTTTTTATTTTTTTTGCTTTTATTTAGTTCAATGTATACCTGGGTTCAAAAATATAATCACAGTTATTGTTACAATAAGTGATCTTTTAAATATAACTGAATAACTGTGACAGTCTTTTTTTTTCTTTTTTTTTTTCATTATATACACAACGGTGAATGGAGTGCAAATAAAATGAAACAAAAACAATTTTTGAACAATTACATAACCCAGTGACCTATTCTGTATCATTTCTACATGAAAATAATTAACCACCAGTGCAAATTATGGTTTACAAAGACTTCCACTGATGCAGGTCTTTTAATTACAAGGTTGTAGAAACATGCGCTCCACATTAGTGCAGCAATATGGAATTAATTCAAGCATATTTATCAAAGAAATAAGTCATGATTGGTTTTAATTGGTTTCACAGCCTTCCTCATCTCTTTTCCATCTTCCCAACATCCCAAAGCTGTGTTCCAAGAATAACTCAAGGAGTTGCAACAAACAACCGCAGCTTATAATTGATACAATGATTATTTGTTTGATTACAGAACCACAATGCTTATTTGACAGAAAGAAGAGAGAATATGCAGTTTGTTGCTAGATATAAAAACAAATAACCACTTCCTTCGTTTTTAGAGTCAGCATATACAGTAGCAAGAGTGAGGACTGGATCACAAGCCTCACTGATTAAAAGTCAACAAGATTTCTCCATTCTGGACGGCTCTCAGGTGTTTAGCAAAACATTCAAAAAGCTCCTGTTTGTTGGCTGCACAGCACACAGCCGTGAAATTCATCCATTTCCTTGTCCACATAAAGGAAGAGACTAAGAGTGACATTGCCAAAAAAATATATAATTAATAATAACAACGACTTGGTGAAGGAGATCAGCTTACGGCCATTTATCTAGAGATGACAGCCGAGGAAGCGCTGAGGAACAAAAGTTTTATGGGCCTGGATGGTATTTTTTATGCTACTTGACATGCAGTACACGGCAAGGGTTAGCCCCAGACCATCAAATTATGTGCCTATTCTTGTAATCTTCAGTTTCTTCACGCTGCCATTTCTGAAATCATGTATTATCCTTTGTGTCGCGAACATGAAGACAAAGCTGTGTGCAGTTTTAAATTCAGAGTAATTTCACTAGCGTAATGAGAAATTATCAGATGGCGTTATCAGTGTAGCTCATATGTGACAAGGGCTTTCACTTATCTGTGAACAATTCATGATTGGTCACCAATGATTCTCAGTTTAATCCCATAATCCATGAGGTCACATGATGCACTGATAATAAGGGAAGCTCCTTCAGATGCATAAAGGTTCTCAGATTGTCCAGATATCAAAAAAAAAGAGTGTATGGTTCAAGCCTTAATTTCATTTTGACGATGATACGCCGCTCTTCTCGTTCGTGGTCTTAATGTATCAAGTCATTTGTTGATGACGCCGGAAGTTGCACAGATAAGAGTTCCCCCTCAGACACTAGGGAATAGATATAGATCTCTCTTCCTGGTGTTTAGCTTTTAGCAGAAAAGGGATTACCTGCAGTGGCCCAAAAGCTCTCAGGCTCTTCAGAGCGATTCCCCTTCTAATCGTCCAAATTGAAAAAGTATTTATAGTCAATCTTGCGGACTGTCTGGGACCAGATAATCAGATCTCAGCAATTTGTTTTAGGTTGAAGACCCTTGTGCACATGCACCTGCTAGTTTGGATTAAGTTGGAAATTTTACTGAAATTTACTGCAGGGATTGAAACCATAGTGAGTTTAGCCTGAACAATGGATCAATTAATAAGACCCCAGAGCTCCAGAAATTATTATTTAATCTATGCATGTGATTTTCCATAGAAGATGTGATTAGTGCAAGGCTGTTCTGTTTGCTCATGCATTGCTAAGCAGGTACTTGAGTGTTACTGAATACCTGCTTGTTGACCCAAGTGAAATGAGACCACCTACATGTTGCCATAACATTCTGAAGCCGGGAAATGATCCCTCAGATGCCTTTTATTATTAGCCTATAGTTATTTTTCACCTGTTTTTTTTTTCTTTTCTTTTTTCATCTGCAAGATAAACATTGTAAATCCAATAGCTTAGAAAAGTAAAACCAGCCAACCTGTAGCACAAATGGCAGGGGACAAGAGTGTTGCTAGGCTGTTCTGGGTAGTTGCTAGGCAGCGGGGCTGAGTAAAATTCAGAATTGAACAAAATTACCCCCAAAAAATACAAGATTTATATTAAAAACGATTGGCCATGCCCCATAGGCAATTCATTTTGAATAAGAGGAAGAGGAATTTATTGATTTTCTTTAATTATAGGAATTTATAGAACAGTTTAACCAAAAATGAAAATTAACTCACCCTCAGGCCATCCAAGATGTTGACGAGTTAACTGATGGACTGGAGCTGTGTGGATTATTGTGTTTTTATCAGGTGTTTGGACTCTCATTCTGTCGGCACCCATTCACTCCAGAGGATTCATTGGTGAGCAAATGATGTAATGCTACATTTCTCCACTACATCTTGGATGGCCTGAGGGTGAATACATTTTCAGCAAATGTTCATGTTTGGGTGAACTATTGCTTTAATTCAAATTCAATTCAAAATCGACTCAAATTCATAAAGCAGATCTCCTTAAAAAATTACAAGCAAAAAAAAAAAAAGTTTGAGGACAATTTTCTTAATAATTATTCATTCTGTATACAAATTACAACAACATGTTACGTGTTATGGCATCACCACCCGTGTCACCCCTCCACACTCCACCTCAGATGCTAGAGAACCTGTATGTCTCTTTATATGTTCTACACTCATTATCTACACTGCCATGTTATCCAGTGTCCTTTACACCTTAAATACTAATTATTCTGCATTGTGACATTTGTTCGATTTGCCATGCAGATTTGTTTCTCTAGTTCTCTTTAGTTACTGTTGGTTCAGAGATTTGGTAAAGGGAGTCTGCTTTGCATAACATGCCAGCTGCTATTGTTCATCTGTCTGCAAAGCTTAAATCAAAAACCCTTGAGTGGGGATGTGCAGCAAAACCATGATGAGATATATATATATATATATATATATATATATATATATATATATATATATATTATAGTATATATATATATATATCTATAATATATATAAAATATCATATTGTGTTTGCTTCAGTTTGCTTCAGTGATAAAGATAGCTGTTTCTGTTTCATTATTGGAATAAATCGGGTATGAGCGGGCTTTAAAATAGAATTGTTAGATCCCTATTCCTGTAGCAGATATGCTTTGTATTACAACCTTTATGTAAAATTAAGCTAATGTATGTAAAAATAATACTGCATGTGTATTCAAGGGACTCAATTCTTTTGAATTGAATATGTATTCCAGTCAGCATGAAATAAAAACTGATCCCATCTATTTTGTATATGCATTCTATAGATCTTATTGTAAATGATTCATCCACAAACAATTTTTCCATCCACAATCCAATAGCACCAAGTCCAAGTTTTTTTTTTGGATAATCTGTTACTCAGATTCAGGGTTGCCAGGCCTGCGTGACAAAATCAGCACAATTATAGTAAAATAGCCCAATGACGCTTCAACATGTGGACTAAAAAAAAACAAAGTAGCCCCAATTCTGCAGGGAAACCCATGGACTTGGCAACACTGCTGGAATTGTACATCACAATACAGAAGAAGACCATTCACTACTTTTGTTTTATCGCAAGTATTGTATTCAGTTAAATAATTCAGATTTATTTACTGATCCTTTCAACAGATTATGCTAGTAGCAACAAGTGACTTTTGTGCCATTGTTCTGTGCAAGAGAGTCATTGAGTTATTCACTTAACTAGTTTGTACAAAAGTTGTACATATTCAAAACAAGTCTTAAAGGTGCTGCAAGTAAAATTGACTGTACTAATGCAATAATAACACCATAATACATTTGCAAATATTTAGGGAACATACTAAGTTTACATACTTTTTTCTCCAAAAAACAATGCTACAGCCAGTTATTCTACTTAGAAAATGTGCGTACTGTGTCGGAATGTCTGTTTTTGTTTTGATACACTTACCAGTAATATAATAATAATATTTAATATTTCCACCAATAATATTCCAATAATATTTCAACAGCCTGGGTTTCCAGTTTGCAGAAAACACAGTATATGGAAGTGAGCATACAAACTGAGTCAGAAATCGCAGATTCTACCCGAGCTAAAAACCATTGGCATCTAAAAAGCACTATCACCACAGGCATATTAAAATATGGATAAATCAACTCATCAGTTTATAAGGTTCGTCAACTTCCACTGTCAGTTGCAACCATTCATGTACAGTAGCATGTCCTCAATCTGGCAACCCCCATGAGCAATGAGTCTGAGGAGGAGGGGGGCGGGAGAAACAATATTTTGAATTTAGACCGCAGTACCCATTTCAACCACTAGCTGTCATTTTTACATACTGCGCCTTTGATTCCCTTTTTTAAAAATATATGTGCAAATACTGGCCCGGGTTTAGATTAGCCTTGCCTTTGCAAGTACCATGAGGGGCTATGGGTTCTTTTTAACCCCATTAACATAGCCCAATAAAGGGATAATGAGGCGACGCCAAGCTGTCAATTAAAGGCCTAGTTATCCTCTCAGTGGGCTACTTGTTGCATAGCCGTGAGCCAAGTTGTTTAATGCACCCGTAAGTGTTAAATCTTTAAAAAATGCAGGACCACTGAGGAAGCATTCTAAGAATAAGATCTGAATAACACTCAAGCTCCAGCCATTGAGTTTCACCCTCATCTAAATGCACAGGGCCATGGCTGCTTTGTAAGCGTGTGCACAGTCACCATGGCAGCAGGGTGTTTTGTCTCCAAACGAAACCTTTCTACTTGCATTGCCAGCTAAAGGATGTTAAAGTGACAGTTAATGTTGCTATGACAATTAGATTCCATGTACTCGAAGGGGAGGCTAAAACAGGGGAAAGAAAATCATAAAAGCTTTGCAGGGAGGATCTGGGGACGGTGTCAACAACACACTTCTCTGCAGTGGACCCTGGGCCATTTCTCCAATTACACTGACATCCCCTCCAACGAACCTAAGCAAACTGGCAAGGATCTTGATGGGAAAGGTTTAATTAAGCTAACGCGAGCTCATTAACAGCCTGGCTCAAGTAATGGCAAAGCTCTAAAGGGCTTGGAATCGACAGGAGACTTGGAAGTATTCACAATGTCTTTTGAACTGCCTCCATTTTTGCAGGTCTCATTTTAAAAGACCTCCTGTCTGACTAGCAATGCCTTACTACTCCCACACATAACATGCCAGGAAATTGAGCTCTTGAAAAAAAAAAAAGAGAGCGAGAGAATCTGATGAGAGCGTGGTGAAATTGAAATCACTGTTGTATCAACCCGAAACGACTCCCTCCCGTTGCGTTTGCGCTATTCCCTAGATAAAGCAGCAAAATAAGTTTCTAGACACTAAAAATTGCTCTTATAACAAAAACTAAAACACCACATGAGACTGTATGATCCCTTCTTACATCTCTCCTGGATTGTTTTGTGTAAGAACGGATGTGTGAGGAATCCGCGTAAGCCTGGCGCGAGTGTTTGCATGTGTCAAGGGACGTTCCCTTTGTTGTCCCCTTGGCTGAGAGTGATTTTGTGCGCACTATATGTGTGTGCATCTTTGTGTTACAGCGGGTGGTGATTAATCACACAGTGACTCTTGGTCCCACAGCTGCATCCATGCAGGGTCCACTGGGGGATCCCGGGACGTCCAGAGTGACCAAACCTAGCGTGTTTGATACAGAAAGATAGTGGCCAGACACCTCGCTTAAATCCCAGCTGTCACTTCCAGTTTTCCCCGACAAGCCACATCCCCACACACAGCTGCGACAGGTCCAACACGATGTCTTGCAACAAGCTTTTAGGGATCTTTCAGAGCAAAAACAACATTGGATACAGAACCATCCTCCCACTAGGCTACTTCTTATCAAAGATTGGCAAGGGTTTAATAATCTACTGAAACTAGACAGACAGAACCAAACGTCAGGAAATAACTGTGTATGTGATATCCATCTTATGCGCAAACGACGCCTGTCAAAGTGATGTCACTTCAGCCAACCTAATGATATTACTACAACCCATTGCATTTTTGCCTGTATATGTCTCAGGTTTTCTATGATCCAAAAGAGGAAATACTATGCAGTATAGTGCAAATATCAGCCTGATCTCAGTAGTATTTATACTGATAAGTAGGTATTTCTAAATTATGTACATTTAGATGCATGAATTTGCACATTTATATTTATTTATAATATTTATATATTCACATATATATCTTTGTTACTTATGTAACTATTATATAGATATTTTGTAGTTTAGAAGTATGAAATGTGCAATATGAATATATCTAAAACTGTCATCTTGTATGCAGTGCAAATCACTTTGAATAAAAGCGTTAATGAATATACTGTGGCTTTAAACTTAAGTGACAGTGTGTAGGAGTATGTGTGTGGATATGTGATTTCATATGGCCTCAGCTTTTAAGACCTGTTAGCAGACTGAGAATTACAAGGTTGCAACTTTCAGAAACATACTAATAGAAATCTATAAACACAAAGGCAAATATGTGGAGGTTTTAGAGTTGGCTACTTTATGATATGCGTTGCATGTCACTGTGTATGTTATTTTTGCTGCCTCACGCTCACACATAAGACTTGTGAAGTGTTGACAGTAAGTGTGCAGATATACACAGATTAGCAGGTGGTCATACATAAAAATAATTAATGAGAGCAAATAATAGAGTGAAAAATAAAAGAAGTTTCATAGCGCATTTACTGTATGTTTCATAAACATCAATTTGGTCACAGATGATTCTCCCAGAATTCCTTATGAGAAATTAAAATGGAAGCAAATGAGATGAAGAATTTGTTGTTTAATGATTTCATATTCATATTGACTTAGAATTAACGAAAAGCCTTCACAGTAATATCAACTTTGAAACTTTGGAGATGGGTCCTGGGTTCGTCCTTTAGAGGCAGTGGTTTCCTCATTAATCTGATCGTCCGCTATGTGGAAATGAACTCATTAAAGCCTGTTTTCTTTTGTGCTGGCACATCCTCCGAATTATTAATGCTATCCCTGCCCTGTGGCACACAGCAAACGCTTGCCAGAAAACTTCTCTTCTTATCAGGCATCATTTGCTTGCTAGTTGCAGTTGCAGTTGTTCATTTTAGGAGCAATCATTCAGTATAACATGTTCCACAAGTGTCTGCAGTGTTGATTGGGATTAATTTTATATTGGATCTTTTGGTCCATGGAGAAGCATGTGCTTAATTATAATGATTTATTATGCAGTAATCAGCAACGGTTTTATGAGCTAGTTGCAGATTTATCTCTATTTTTTAATTATACATTATATTCAAACCATCTTTTGCAAAATTATCATTTATTTGACATTTATACTTATCTTGTCTTTTTGGAAATATAACCATTCATTGTGTCTTGAGACATTTATTCCACCTGACATTAATTTTGAAAATAGCAGCGTTTGCACATTGAAATTAATCACTAGAGAAATCCTTACACAAATACACCAAAAATTATTATTATTATTATTATTGTTGTTGTTGTATATATTATTCTATTCTATTTTATTTTATTCTATTCTATTATATCCTATTCCAATATTTCATTTTTTTGCCTCCTGACCTCAGACAAGATATCTCAGTTGCATTTAAGAAAGATATTGTTGTTGTTGCTGTATATATTATTCTATTATATTCTATTATATCCTATTCTAATATTTCAATTTATTATTATTATATTTTTTTTCCATTTATATATATATATATATATAGATATACTTAATATATATATATATATAATATAATATATATATATATATATAATATATATATAGATTCCAAGTAATGTGTTTATTTTCTGTTGCTCAAATGTAAATAAAATATTTTGTATTTTAGATATTTTTTCCTGGATGAAACCATCCTGTAAGTGCCATAGAATCTTTTTAAACAAGTATCTTCAACCACAAATGTGAACACTCACTCCTGATCCTAAACAAAACATTTCAATATATACACACAAAAATGAACCCCCGGAGCCAAAATTAATCCCTTCATTTAAAATAGAGAGGCTATTAGCAGCTTGAGGGGATTTCAATTGTGAGATGACTTAATGGTCGATTTATTTGTTGTACACCTCAAACAGCCCACCAGTGTTGTCATCTATTTTAAGACCCACCTGCCTCGCTATCCCATTCTGTGGGACCTTCCATTATATGACGAGCAGAATAGTGTTACACTATCTGATCCTCATTCATTTAAAATGTTCCACTGGACAATCCCCTACCTCCTCTCTCCTATCGTCAAAGACCCGTCCTGCTTTAAAAATAAAACAAAATAGATTTCTCTCCTATATGAACCAACCAACAAACAAACCCCCCACCAACCATCCACATGGCGGAACTATCGGACAATAGCACTCTATTCAAGGGAGCTTGGGTAAAGTGACACAAAAATGGTACCATTGTGATCATATTGATTCACCAAACCCAGAAAACTGTTAAGACGGAAAGGGAGACAGTGTTGAGGTGTTTGGGTGAGAAGATGCAGGTGAGGGAAAGTTGTGGCCACTTTTCTGTTAAGACAAATGAGAGCGAGTAAGAGAGAGCATTAGTTCGCTGTGTTTTTTATAAAGACCTTTTAACGAGAGGCGTTATTAGCCATCATGTGGCAGCCCCCACATCTGTCACTCCAAGAGTCCATGCTAGCCGGTCACACAGACGGAGAGTGGGCGGCTAATAACGAGAGGTGACAGAGAGGCTATGTGAAGTGCCTGCTAAAGCTGCGCCATTTACATTTTCAACGCTAACCACCCAATCCGCAGAGCTAACTTTGGTAAAAACTCCACCACCACATGGAATCTGACTAATAATTTGCTTCAGCCTACAAACTGAAAGGGATGATAATTGCAGGAAAATGTTTGCTTTGAATGGTGCGATTTATGGAGGAGTTTGTGGAGGATCTGACCCCTAATTAACTCTTGAACTCTCCTGAAGGAAGTTTGAATGTTTTTTTTTTTTCATAAAAATAGGTGCTTGTATATACGTGTATATATTTCAGATGTTTGTGATAAATGTGTTTTCATCTATTGCTAATTAAACAGTAGCAAACAGAAGTCTTATTATTTGCCTAAGGTAACTATAGCAACTAAAAAGTGCTGTTGTTCCTTATAAAATAAGAAATATATTGCAAAAAAAAAAAAAAAAAAAACCCTTAAAGTTAATTGACGGGAACCTCAACAGATTGTGTGTAGCCTTTGTATTAATGTTTGTTTCATATAGTTTTGAAAAACTTTTGTACCATTTAAATGTAAAAGTTTACCTTTTATGACATAAGACAATAGTATTATTTAAAAAGTAATATTTTCCTAACACCTTAAATAGTGTTTCAATCATTATTTTCAAAAAAATATATATATATTTTAATGTGTTTCTCATTTTTTTCTCAAATATCAGCAATAAATAATTAATAATAGTCTGTTTTTAGTGAGTTGCTCTATATAATATTGTAAATCATGAACTAATCTAACAACCTGAATCAAATATTTTAAATATTAATAAGCAGTGAATCAGTTTTGTTAAAGTCTTTTTCCCCAAGTATTTTCTCTCTCTCTCTCTCTCACACACACACACATGCACATACATATATATATATTTTAAATGCTCCCAAAAAATATTTTAAAATATCAAATATTTAAAATATTAAGAGGAATGTTTAAAATACTCCATGTATGCTACATTTTGAATATCTTTTTATTCTGAATGTGTTTGTACAGTATGTATTTCTAACTGGCCCTGAATCATGAATAGCTTGTGAAAGCAATGCCTGGAAACACTTTTTTTTTCTCTCCCATCTTCAAGGACTTCTTCTGTTTAGCTCCTCAACTTCGTGCACAGAAAAACTCGGATGAAGAGCTTCCTATAAGCAGCAAATGATAAGCCAGGCTTTTTTCTGCATGTCTGTCCCACTCAGGCACAGAAAGGCTTAGTAAGAGAGAATATGTAGTCTCTGACTGCGTAACAAGATCAGGACAGAGTTTATGATCCTGTGGGACTCCCCTCATTCCTGTCAATGGCGCGGAACGCTTGATCCCGTGGCATTAGACCTCCCTGTTTGAGTTAATACCCTGGGTAAAGCTGTTTTATTCTGGCCTTAGAGTATAATACTTCCACCAGTGTGTGAGGTTGAGTCGTATAGGCCTGGGACCACAGCTGGTCATCGAATCCGCCCTTTGTAATCCTATGTATGTGTTTTTCATCAAATATATATCTATCAGTGTTTGTGTATCAGAATCAATAGTACATCTAAAACCGTCATGGTTTTTAATGTATCATACACAGAGGGGTCCATCTGGCCCTTGGTTTGAATGGCAGGTGATCCCTGCATGCTCCTGCCACAGATTTCCCCTCCCATATGGATGCGCTTGTGGCTTTTTAAGAGAGTTCACATGGGGCTTTGGCTCTGTGACTTTGCTTTGGAGAGAACGGCACCTCTCGAGAACTCAGCTTGACAAGGTTATTTTGTTCACCATCAGAGAGAGCATTAATGAGATGGATGCCACGGAAAGGCTTGAGATCGTGTCTGTGCCGTGGGCCTATCACATCTCTGCCTGTTCACATCTTAAAGGCCTTTTTGCCAGCAGAGTCAAGACCCCAGTCAATTCACCTCCCCAATTACTGATAGTCTTTACCCCTTTGCGAGAAAAAATGTCACAGTATTGACACAACATTTTTTCTCCCTTGTGGGTTGCTGGGCAGGATTTTCAAATGCACTTCTTCAATTTTTCCCCTCCTCCCCCTTTTAAAAGATACATAACATTTATTAAAGTTATGAAACATAGATTAGCATGGGTATTCCAAATGGATTTTATATGTGTGTGTTCTTTTTTTAATAATACGGGTCCTGCAGTAACCGGTTACGATACACAGAGCCCCACTGGTCATTAATAATAGTGTTATTTGGTCGCATCACTTAATGTTAGAGGAAGTTCCGGTAGTACATCTTCGGATTACTCAACTGTAAAAAAAATAAATAAATAAACGGGTTAATTAAATTATCATGATGCACATTCACTAGTATAAACCATTTAGCAAAATAAAAACTTCCCCAGGGACACAGCATCATGTCTGACCCACACAATGTACTGTTGTTTCCATTCTTTTATTTCCCTCCCACTCCTTTCTCTCTCCATTGTTCAGTCAAATAGTCCATTTGACACTTTTGAGAGCCCTCGAAAAAGATCACTGATAAAATACTACTGAAGCAAAATTAAATATTTATTTTGGCAAAATACACTTCTATTTTTCACTGGCTGTTAATTAAGAAAGATGATTCATTTTGGGATTCCAGAAACTGTGTTCTTCAGTTATTGAGGGAAAAAGAAATGTTATTGTGATTTCCATCTTTAATTTTTTTTTTTTTTTTTACCATAGAGTTTCATAATTTTAGTATATAATAATTAATTAATTTATTTAAATTAGGGCTGTCAATCGATTTAAATGTTTAATCAAATTAATTACATGATGTGGCAATTAATTAATCAAAATCTTATCACAAATTAAACTTGCCTGTGAAAATAACCCCAAAAGATAATAAGCCATTATTTTGTAAAATGAGAAAGGTATCAAATAGACATTTCAAAAAGTAGAAAGAAATATTTTATTCAATTCAAAATGGAATTTATTCATTCGTTCAATTCGCTGAAATGGCTGATTCATTCGGGAATGAAGTAAATGGCTCTCCTTATGAATGGGCCATTGAATCATTAGTTAACCAGATTTGTTCAAAATGCGGACTCATTCAGAAACGAATCATCACGGTGTTGCTCTGAGACGCACAACAGTTCTGGAGTGGCTTTATAGGTAGCTTAATATTTTGTTTGCAAAATTGAGCAAAAACAGACAATATTGCTTTTAAAATATAACACAATATTACCTTTTTATGCACTGAAATGTTGTATAATATCACCTTTGCGCATGTTATTCGGGACACAAACAACTCTATTCTCGTTTTGTTCTGGTTGCACGCGTGACATCGCTTATTGTATGAAAGTGAAAAAGTGACGTGATGTGTAGCCAAATATGGTGTCCCATACCCTGAATTTGTGCTCTGCATTTAACCCATTCAAGTGCACACACACAGCAGTGAGTAGTGAACACACAAATTGTACTGGCATATAACTGCATTCTGCAGTGAGTTGTTGCCCTGCATCATGTTTGTCAACAGTCAAATGTACTGAATGTAAGATGATTTACAGGTCTGGGGCGGGCGCGTTAACTGCGTTAAAATATTTAAAAAAAAAAATTTAATTCATTAAATTAACGTGTTAAATTGGCAGCCCTAAATTAAATACTTTTGAGTCATTCCGTGGCAACCCTGGAAGTTTACAGAGGGCAAACTTACTGACAAAAACTTATTTTATGGAAAAAAGGTACATTTCTTATTTAGTGGAACATTTAAAGGTTTTTATTATTATTAATTTAATATTATTATTTATTTAATATATTAATTATTATTTATTATAGCTATATATTATATATCTATATAGAGATATATATATATATATATATATTATATAGTATAGATATATATAATATATATATATATATATATATTAATAATTATGCAGTTAATTTATTGTAAAATTAACTGCATAAAAACATGACAAAGACTAAAATACAAGACCATCAAATATGCACCAACAAGCTCACACCAAATGCTTGGGAAAGTAAGTGTCCTCTTAAAAGTGCTTTTAAATGACCTATTGATGTACAACATCTAATTTCCAATGGCAGGTCATTGCAGAGGTGGGGTGCCACAACCAAAAAAAGGCACGGTCTCCTTTGGACTTTAAGTGGGTTTAGGGACCTTTAATAGGAACTTCTGAGATAATCTCAATGGTCATGATATAGAATAAAACTGGATCATGTCCAAAATATATCCAGGTTCTAGACCATGCAAGGCTTTAAAAACATATAATAAAACCTTAAATTGAACTCCAAAATTAACAAGCAGCCAATGCAGGCTAACACTGGGGAAACACTGACCCGTTTCTTGGTCCCAGTCAACAGTCTGGTTGCTGCATTTTGTAATAGTCGAAGACGATTCAACAGAACAGCAGGAATCCCCAGATACAATAAATTACAATAATCCAATCTTGATATAATAAAGGCATGCATAACACGCCTCAAGTCATCAAACGACAAAAAAAACTTATATATATTTTACTTGATTTTTTGCGATATTTCTTAACTGAAAATATCCCGCCTTTATCCACAGAGTTCATTTGCTTATCAAATTTAAGCTCAGAATGGAAAACCACTCATAGGTTTCTTACTTGCTTATGCAGATTTAATGCAGTAGAACCCAGACCGGCTAACATATGGCTAACATATGTGAAGACGGTGTAATAGAGCCAAATATTAGGCATTGTTTTAGCCTCATTTAATTGTAAAAACTTCTGTGCCATCCATAGCTTAATCTCATGATAACAAGACATAAGATCACCTAACTTATCACGATCACCTGCTTTCAGTGTAAGATAAAGTTGTGCATCATCTGCTTTAAAATGGTATGCAACATTGTATTTCAGACAAATAAAAACCAAAAGAAAAAAAAAAAAAAAAAAAAAAATCCCCAAAAAAAATCACCCCTGAACCAAACAAAAAAAAACAACAAACAAATTCAGAAAAGTAATTGACCAACTGAACTACAGAACTTCTGTCCTTTAAGTAAGACCAGAACCATTTGAGAGCCCAGAATGCCAACCCATTGACTCTTGGGTTGAATTTGTTAAAAAAGTTGTTCAGTGGTGAGAGCGCTCATCTATTATTTTGAGGGCTGCTCAAATTTCATCTATGAATATAATTATATGTCAAATAATAAAATTTTTAACACCCTAAACTGACATTTTTAAAGTAATAGTTGATACATTATTGGCAGAGCACATACACCAGCCCTAGGAAAATTTGTTGCCAGTTCTTTACCACTGTAAACATTTTACCACTGTATAGTGTTTCACAGATAAGTGCATTGGTTTTGTGGTTTTAAAGTGTTTTGGGTACTGTCTGGCATCGTGTTTACACTGGACATGAGCGGCACGATGTGATACAACTACAGACAACAGAAGCCGTAATAATCAGTGATGCTGTTTACACTAGAAGCGTCATGAAGAGATGTGACACGACAAATACCCAAAAGTAAACTGATGCCTCCTTCTATTTCTGGCTTACTTCAAGCACCAGCACTACTTCTAACATGAAGGACAAATGGACTTGCATGGTTGCTTTGTTGCATCCAGCATAGACTGATTGTAGCTGTTGCAATGTGATGCGACACTACGCGATAACAGTTGCATCCTTGTAGACACAGTGTGTCACTACAGGATCTGGACTTGTATCGTAGCACATTTAAGAGTGAGAACAACTGACCTGAAGCTATACCCAAAGGTGCAAAAGTTCACCAATCGATTGCACTTGTTCATCTTCACCCCAAGAATATTTATAACACTGGCTGCTCTGTCAGGTTCTCACGCTTTGTAGATTTTACTTGGCAACAGTAAAGTCTAAAGTGATTCTGTCTGCATGTTTGCATGCTGACAGAAGCACTGGAGCCAAACAAAACATGCCCCCTCGTGATTCAGCGCTGTAAAAGTGTACAATTTACCATGAATGCTCTGTGCCACTGTAATCTTGTTAACATGCACCACCTATTTAGTCCGGTCACGATTCCGGCCTTATTAATTTCGCCACTCTAAAAGGAGAGGAAGGGGGGGGAGATGATGATGAGGGGTGGTGGGGGCAGGGGGGTATCTCACTGGAGATGTGACCCAAGATGAGGAGACGGGTCACCACTGCACTAGTGATAGGTATGGTAACCTTGGACAAATTGGGAAGGACAGAGGAAGGTAGTCCTTCTGAAGAATCCTAAAAGACATATGGTTTTAGTTAATAAATAGTCCTCTTCTTTTTGAAGTAAACAGTATTTGAGGCCATTGAAATGCTAGTGTACTCCTAAATGTTGACAAAACTGTTGATGAGTCATCCTGGACTAAATTATCATCCAATAAATTGTTCTCTCACATGACAATGTTCCCCTTCTCCTCTTATCATTTCCCAGCTATTAACAATAGCAAATAGAAAATCAGAGCTCATAGTCGAGAGGAGCCTCTCAATCGGAAGGATGCGTCCTAGTAAGGCTGTATATCTTGGCTGCCATGTCAAACTCCATCGTAGGACGTCTCAATTTGAAAAATCCTTGGTAAGCAGAACTCATTTTACATCCTTAATTCTGCTAGTCTTGAAAGAGGCACCATGCATATCCTTCACGTCCTTCGATCGCCCACAAACCTTTGCATACACTCAAAGTCATGAAAAACAATTAGCTGCAAATGAAACGGTAGCTCGTCCAATTTCATTGTTATGCAAGAGAGAGAGAAAAAAAAAGATTTTGGAGATGAAGCCATTATGTTTTCTGTTGTTTTGTTGTGCATAATGCAAACCACTGAAAGACCAGATGTTTGTCATTACATATATGGCATAATAGAGAGTCAAAAAATATTAATATTTTTATTATAAAGTATCCTTCAAATTATAATTTTAATAGTATTTTCATGCTGTGATCGCAAGGGCGGAAACATATTTCCATCACATAAACCGTCTCATTCTAGTGTTTAATGCTGAGCAAGGCTCTAGCCTTGAAGCCTCAGAAGGACTGGACTAGGAATGATGCATCCTCACTAGAATGCAACCTTCTGATTAAAAGGTGCCCTAGGTTTTAGCTGGTTAGCAGCATCAGTTAACCCCTGCTGGTAGATGGTGTAACTGCACCATACTGATGGCAAAAACATCTTTCTCCATCATGGAAATATGGATATAAATTGCTTTACCAGCTGCTGCACATGTAATAAAGTGCTGATTTATTGCTTTCAAACAATAGAAACATTTGAAAATCTAGTTTCCTAAAATGGAATACAGGTAAATATCCACCTTAATTACCACTCTTTTTGTCTTATGAAGTGTCCCGTTAATATTTCTAATATTTTCTATATATAATATTTGAGTAACCACTGCAAACTATACATTCAGTCAATTGTCCAAACTAATCAAAGTCAGTCAATTGTCCAAACTAATCAAAGAGAATTTTTGAATAATTGCAAAACCTTTGGCAAACCATGATTAGTTCAAAAGAATTTGGCATTTCTGGTTCTAACTGAAGTTTCCACTGTCAGGCAACAATTTAAGCATAATATTCTACTGGGGCATGCTAATATTTAAAATATTTAATATGCAAATATTTGTATATGTTATAGCTGATGTTTTTCCAGTGACAGCATTTTTTTAGGGTTCTTGAAAGCACAAATAGTAGAATTCAAATGATGTATTTTCTTTACCCCAGAAGGACAAATTTGAGAAAGAGGAGAAGATACTTTATACAGTACCTTGCATAACACTAACTAACCCTAACTATAACCCTAACCTAACCTAAGCCTGTTTTTTCTTAATCCTGACATGGACTGTTAGTTTCTAGAAAGAAGGAAAAAACACTCTTCCATCTGAAGTATACTTTGAGGTCATCTATATGCTGCATGCTCCTAAAAATTGACAAAAACATTCTTTTGGCCAGTATCATGCTCTCTTGCAAGTAGAAAATGGTAATTTAAGCAAAGTATATATTTGGCCTTTGACAGCTGAGGATAGTTGCTAGTGAAGGTTTTATGCATTTTTGTGTTTGCCATCATCAGCCAATCAGCATTGTCATGACATCATCCTGCAGCTCTACAATGATCAGTCACATGGCATTTACAGCTGAGGTGATTGGCTCAAAAAAAAAAAAAAGAATCTAGAATGAAATACACTTGAGCAAAGTTGATAGAATTCAAATTGCGTACTTCCTGAGCCTCTTAGTAGCAGAACAAACTTGAGAAGGACAGGACAGCAGAGGACAGTTGTCCCTCTGAGTCCTGACAGACTTATGTTGTTAGCTTCTAGTTCTATGTAAAGTATACAGGTTTTTCGAGGTCGTGGCCTAACAGACAATGATTAATGACCCGGTGCGGTGTTTGTGAGAGGATTTTCAGTCAGCTCTACTCCTCTCTGTCTCTCTTGTGGCTCTCTTTCCATCAATCTGTCTGAGCTCTTTGCATGCACAGTCTGACTAAAACTTAGCTAAAGGTCTGAAAGAACAAGACAGTGGCCTCTGTAACAGATCACACAGGTGACAGTTCCATAAAGATCAGTTCCCACAATGCCTTTCTCGCCTCAATAAGTGCAAGAGTGCTTAAAGTCAAAAATATGTTTGTCTGCATAATCTTTAGTCAAAATCAAATAATTTGCTTCCCCTCTGGAATGCCGTTCTTTCTCTGATGACGTCAGTTTAACGGTTTGAGCAAAACATCAACAACACAATTAATGTCACATAACTGAGTTTGTCACAATTTCCAGTTCAACTCAACATAGGCCCCAAAATGGCATGTGGGGCTATATTTAATATATAATGTAATTTAGTTTTCCACAACTCTGACTAAAATAATCACTATATAGAATTTTTACATTTTTTTCAAGTACATATTTGAATACATGCATAAGAACGGACAGTATCAACAAATAAGCATCTAGGCAAGCTAGCCAATTCCCATTTCACAATCCAAAATGTTCATCTTTTTTTCACATTGAAAGTTTGAAACTCACAAATCCTTCTTTGACGGACCGTTCTCACCAGCAGTTTATAAAAGCGAGAGAAGGAAACTTCGCTCTTTTACGGGGTAAGTGGGAGTGATAACCTAAACGACAGCCTCAGCAGCTAACAGCGTCTCAGATGATCGTGAGGTGATATCTTACTCTTCGCATAGCACTCATCTCTAGCACAAACAGCGCCTCAGAGGTGATGTAGCCGAGTGATATCATCATAAAAAAGAGCCAAAAGGCCCTTCTGATAGCAATACTCAGTCCCACTAGATGCTGTGAGTCAGTCACAGTAGAATAAACTGTGCCAAGAGTGGACTAAACAGAAGATATATACTAAGGATGTAATTGCTTATTTTATTCAAGCATATCAGAAACTCATTATAATCTACCCAATCTCCAAACTGTTTTTTTTTTTTTCCTGTGGAACACAAAAAGAGGAGCTATTATCAAGATGTTAAAGCTGCTCTTCTCCACAAAATGAAACTGTAAAATTCATCTAGTTTTGCTTAGTTTTATTTCAAAGTGGGTAATATTTATTCTGATGTAGCAGTCAACTTGGACTACTGACACACAGTGATGTGGATGCAGCAGCAAAAGTTTTCAGTTACTGATGTGTTTGTTTTTAAAGGGGTCATATGATGCGATTTCAAGTTTTCCTTTCTCTTTGGAGTGTTACAAGCTCTTGGTGCATGAAGAAGATCTGTAAAGTTGCAAAGACTAAAGTCTCAAATCCAAAGAGATATTCTTTATCAAAGTTAAGACTCTGCCATGCCCCCCTAAAACGGCTCATTCTAACACGCCCCCACATATCTACATCACTATGTCTAAATATTTGCGTAATGCTGCCCAAATGTTCACGCAAAGAAAGAAGGCTTGGTTTCAGTAACCGCAGTTAGTGTTGAAGCAGCCACGTCAGGGAGATGCTGTGTGATTCTAGGCAAAAGCAAAAGAACAGCAACGCATTTTATGGACAACCGTTTCGTGAACCTAGGAGAGGAGGTAATTCTGACATTGCTACGACAATCTGGCGCTTCTGAATCAGCTACACTAATATGTTTTGTCATTAGTTTAAGTATTTGCTATTGACTGTTCAAATGCTGAGTTGTGTTCATCATTTGTGTGTGTGTGTGTGTGCGTGTGTGTGCGTGCCTGCGTGTGAGTGAGAGAGAGAGATGCTGCCTTTGCTGCATTTGATATCCCACGGTCCTGTGCGTACCTTTCCGTGACAGTTAAGCTAAAAATATAAAGATGGCGTCTGAAAGTTATGACCGGTGGTCAGTTTGTGTGTTAAAGTATGTTTTTGATCAACTTTTTCCCCTTTTGATGTCATTTCTAGTGAGAAATTAATATTGCAGTAATGAAATATTCACTTAGTTATGACCAAAGTTCTCTATATTTTGCTGTAGATCATTAAACCGTTACTCTGCCTCAGAAGCCTGTCCGAAATCCGTTTCATGAGGTGCCTTCGTGCAAAATCACTGCCTGCAAAGTCATTGCCTCATACGGCAACGAGGCAGCAAGTCAGCTAAGTTATTGGATGCAGTCAGAGAGAGACAGGGTCACATCACAGAGTCAGCTGTCTTAACCGTCCCTGGCTTGTGTACTGCAAACACATACGAGCTTTATCATTGTGTGTCACACCACTCTGTTCCCCTTCCAAGCTTGAAATGATGGTAAAACTAAAGACATTATTAACTGTCTTTACATTTATTTTGAAAGATGAAGCTCGCGATTATGGAAAGGGGCATTACATCTCCGACGAGTGCTTGCAGTGTTCGTCCAATCGCAATGCACTGGGTCAATTGGCCAATAAGAGCAGACTGCACTTGTCAGAAGGAGGGAGAGGCGGGGCATAGAGGACCTCCAATAATGTACAGTATTTGAAAAATAATGTGTTTTTTGAACATTAAAGCATGTCAACATATTCTGTTACACCAAATACACAAAACAATGATCTTTAAAAAAGCATCATATGACCCCTTTAAATGTGCTTATAAATCTTGACTTGACTACAAACACACTATTCACATTAAGCATAGTCACATAGTCCAGTATAATTGTATACGTTTTATTTAATTTTAATTTTTATTTATTATTATTATTATTTTCACTTTGTTTTGTATCCTTTATCTCACATAGGACACTTAGGCCTGGTTTCACAGACAGGGTTTAGGTTAAGCCAGGATTAGGTCATAGTTCAATTAGGACATTTAAGTATCTTTTATAAGCGTGCCTTAGAAAATAACATTACTCGTGTACATCTTGAGACAAAACAATGGCACTGACATATTTTACGATCAGTCATTGCAAGTTTCTTTCAGTTAAAACATCCCACACATGCATTTTATTCTGGGACTATGGGCTTAAGCCTTGTCTGTGAAACCGGGGGAAAGTGTGCCACTGGTGTTCCTTCAAAAAAACACTATAACACTATAAAACACAATAATGGCTCATTTAAAAGAATAAGGATTGCTTTTGTGGAGCAGAGATCTCTTTCTACACACACACACAGACACACACACACACACAAAAAAAAAATAAGAAATTAAATAAAGACCATAAAAGACACCCACATGCATGTAGCAATCAGAAATGCAGAGAATGATAAGGAATTTCTGTTAAACCAGTTATTAAGGTCACAAAAAGTCTGCTTTGTATTTTGCCGGTGTGAGTGTGTGTGCTGTGGAGTGACTCATGTTTGTCAGGCGTCTTAAGCGGGAAAATAAATATCGCTCCGTGAGGAAGCAGAGAAGTGAGCTTATTGGTTTAGTCTGAAGAGGAAGAGCTCAGCTTTCAATCATCCCTTTGAATTATAATGAAATGGTGGATTTTCCAATCGCCAAGAACTACTAAACGAGGGCAATCACTGAGTGATCGTGATCAAAGTAATAAATTTAACCAGACGAGCACTTCTCGTTCTCCCTCACCCCAATTCACCCAGCCAAAACATTCATGTAAATGCATTTTCAGTACGTGACTTAAATGGATGCTCTGCCGTTTTGTCCCAAATCTTATCTGTATGCATAAAAGACCACAGTGTCCCCGTGCGCGTAGTATGTAAAGAATCCTGCATTCATGGATACTCTCCCAGCAGTTTAGTGATTCAGACCAGCTCCTGTGGGAACGGGTTAGCCTACAGCTTGCTATGCAAAAGGCCGCTGCATCAGGCAGTAGGATCCCTTCATTAAGCACAAAGGATCTTTTATATGGACATACAATTTAGTGTAATCTGGTTTGTACAGGTTCCGGTGCTCTGTTGCCATTTAGGTGCAATTTAACCTCTATGTTCACATGTGCATTCAATGTGGTGCCTGTTTTGTTTCATAAACAGATCTGAGATGGATGTTTTCATTCATTGTAATAGCTAAAGCAAGCAATTCTATTTCAATTGCGCATACTTAGAGATTTGAACATGTCCCTAACTCTAAGTATTAAACTTTAATATGTAACTTGACACATGGAAGATATGGCAGACAATATGGATGATGCAAAGCCCTAGTAGCATATTGGTAGTGAGTTTGGTCCCATTTAAAGGGATAGTTTACCCAAATATTAAAAGCACTTAAAACCTGTATGACTTTTTTCACCTGGAACATAAAATAATATAATTTGAAGGACGTTAGAGTGTTCCACCATGTAATGAGAGTAAATGGTTCAATGTTGTTTACATTTTCTACTGAAAATATTTCAGCGATGCTTTTCTCTCACGTGGCCCCATATGTGTTTATTATTATAACCTTTAGTTTACCAGGAAAAGAAGCACATTGTGATAAAAATTATTTTTTACAAGAACGTCCTGCCCAAGATTGACAGCAACACAGCTCACGTGGGTTTAAGATGCTGACTTTGAAACTAGTGCCATGATTTGTAAGACATGTTTAATTTCCATCAAGTAGAATTTGTAGCTTAATTAATCTCTTTGGCTCACGGTCACACCCCCACACACCCTCACACAACCAAACACAAACAAATCACAAATGTCTATTTGTTAAATCAGTTATTCCAGGGAGGGAAATGAGGCATTTCACATACGCATACAGTCAAGAAAGAGAAAAGGGACATGTTATATGCAGGGCTGTCAATTTAATGTGTTAATTTAGTTAATGGAACAGAACTCAGGGTTCTCAGTGTGTTTTTATCTTAAAGTGTCATACAAAAAATGATGCTCATTGTGTGAGGAGCTTAAAAAAAGTAACTGTTTAAATAAACAGTAAAACATATTAAAAAAAATAATTATATTGATTAAAAAAACCACTTTTTCTACTAACCACTCTCCCATAATAATGTAATGTGTTAAATTTGAGGCTTTTCGCTGCAAATATTGATATATAAATGTAATTCATTTCACTAAAATTGAGTAATACTGCTAGTTATATGTCATGAGCAATGGGGGGGCTTGTTGAGTATTAGTGTTTGTGAAGTGTGAGTGTGAATGTGTCTCTTCTCACGGCACACAGCCACATGAATCAGAGAAACAAGCAGCATGGATTAGAAGAGGAAACTAGGAAAAGTGAGATTTGCCCCATGGAGCCGTGGAAGAGAATTTGTAAACATCAGTGCTCTCGAATGTTGTCCTTGGCACTTTCTCTCTCCATCAGTGCAAACAGAGCCCCAGGCCCCCCAGTAGACCCTGTCATCCCACAAGGAGACACTATGAGAAAGAAAGAGGTGAGAAGCAAAAGGTCCACTAAAAAAAGAAAAAAGGAATCAAGAGGTTCAAGCAGAATAGTAATCAGTGTTAATCTCAATAACAAATTACTAAAAAAAATTCCTGTTTCCTTTCCTTCATTTTGTTTTGGTTTGGTTTGGTTTTTATATTCTGTCAAGGATAAAGAAGACAAAGCATAGTTAATTAGCTCACTCACATACAGTACATCCTATACATCTATGTATTAAGTTAATCAGCTATATCCACAAATGCTTCATAACATAACAAAAATGCTTCAGAATGTATCAAACATATAAAAGATGCATCAACATAAAAATGTTTGAATATAACAAATGTTTCATGAGCAGCGAATCAGCACATTAGGATAATTTCTGAAGAATTGTGTGACACTGAAGACTGAAGTAATGATGCGGAAAATGTAACTTTACCATCACAGGAATCAACTACATTTTACAATATATTAAAATAGGAAACTTATTTAAATAATACTGAAACATTTAAATAATATAACAATGCTTAACAATATTAAATGTTATTTTGACCAAATAAATGTAGCTGAGCAAAATACTTTTTTCAAAAACATTTAATAAATCTTACCAACCCCAAACTTTTAAACTGTAGTGTGTGTATAAATTTTTAAGTATAGTTAAAATTAATGGCATATAATTGAATTATGATATAAATAATAAAATATTAATATTTCATTAAAAGACATTATATTTTCATTAAAAAAGACAAAAACTATATCTAAAACAGTATAAACAAGAAGGTAATTCTATAGATTTACACTGATGGTGACTCTATAAAAGCTAAAAATGCCCTAACTTTCAACGTTACCTTTTTTGGCACTTTAATTCCCACTTGGACCTCTCACAAATGTTTGGTTGGTGTACAGAATTAGCAGAATGTGTCCTATACGTGATCTGTCTGTGTGTGTGTGTGTGTGTGTGTGTGTGTGTGTGTGTGTGTGTGTGTGTGTGTGTGTGTGTGTGTGTGGTGTGTGTGTGTGTGTGTGTGTGTGTGTGTGTGTGTGTGTGTGTGTGTGTGTGTGTGTGTGTGTGTGTGTGTATGGAGCAGAACTGAGGTCATTTCTGTCCTAGTTGGCATTGTTAGACCATATTTCAATTACACTTTTAATCATTCATTTATTCTTCTCCACACACTGTCATTTACACAGAGAATCCAATGGAGGTCTCAGCTAAAAACTTGAAGACTAAATGAAAATGTTCTTTGCATTTTTCTTATTTGATTTTTACCCTGAAAACACATAAAATTAAACCCATCCCCAGCCCTCCAAGCAAAATATGATACTACATGGAAGATAAAGCACTCTTACAAACAAATTAAAAAAAAAAAAAGCTCTAATCATGAGTGCTGCGTGTGCGTTATTGTCGCCTGTTGTTTTTTGTACTTATTAGAGAGTGTATTCAAATATCTAATGGCTTGTCAAACGTGGAAAGCAATTTTCATTTACTTTATCTAAATATTATGCAGAATCATGTACGGGATGTACACTCTGAAGTGGGGAAATAGACCAATTCTAGGCTCATTTGAGGTAGAGGAAGGCAAGCCTGGCTGGTTCGGTTTAAATCACTATGCTCTATCTTGTCATTGGACACATTTCATTAAGCAGACCAGCTGGGGCAACGGCATGCGATGCATCCGCTGATCCGTCACACAAATACATTGCTCTCTCTCGCTCACTCCCGAAGGAGAAATCCGCTCGCTCTATTTCTCCCACTGACAGAGTGTGAGTGATCGGTGTCGATCCGTCTGATGAGATGACTGACTGCTAGGACATATTTATTTCCCTCTCACCCTCCTACTCGCACCCTGCACCTTCCTCAGCTCTGTTTATTTGTCAATCAGACTCATATGTTGCCATTTGAGAGTGTAAGTAAAGCACAAACACTGTCTTTTTTATTATTATTAACAGTGTTTTCTAAGGCAAACATCACAATTCTTACACTTGGCTTAGGGATTTGAAAAAAAAAAACATAAACCTTATGATGCATAATATGATACTATTACTTTTCAAAGTGATGGGATATACTATTTTAATCTGCAAGACAATACAGATTCCCATAGTCCAGCATTTACCAATTTGATGTCATGAAGGGTGGCTGTGATTTTAGCCACAATCAAATAACCTTGCACTATAAAAGTGGAAAAATACCTTTCGAAAAGGTAACTGCAATCCAGTTGTGCTACAGTATTTTTCAGTAGTTTATCTATGAACATTTGTCTGACTGGTTTATTTTGTCTTTGCCATGTCTTGCTGTTTATTTTTATCTTGCTCTGTTTAAGACATTGTGTCAAGTTCAAAGACAGTTCAACTGTGAACAGCGTGTCTCAAGCCCCCTGCGTTCTGTTCCATTCCACTGCGCTCCGTCTAACTGTTTCAAATGCAAGAGAGTGTCCTGTGTAAATGGCCCTTTAATAGATCTAAAAGCCATGGCTAAATACCAAACACATTACAGCTCATGTCACATAGAAAGTACTCGGTTGGATCTCTGTAAATTCTTGGCCTGTTCTAGTGGCCAGAATATCAGGTGTGCGACATTCAGAATTTAATTAAGAATGCCTTTAAGTTTACCAGTTCCTGAATTTGAATTGAGGTATAGAAAATTCAAATTTGAATGTAAGTAATTAAAGTAATTAAATGGAAAATAGAATAAAACTAAATCTGTTAGAATTAAACAAAAAAGAGAGTAAAATTAACACTAAAAAAACAAAATTTAATCCAAATAAAAACAAATCTTGATAAGGGATAGAGT
>NC_056581.1:5274732-5325347 GCF_018340385.1 Cyprinus carpio | reverse complement strand
GCTGAGCGATTTTACGTATTGCTGCACTGTTTCCCAATTCTAAAAACTATTATTAAGTTTAACTATTATTTATATGAAATATTATTTATTCAATAATAATATTTAATGAAAGCGAGCCAGCAACCATCATAAAAGCTGCTTCAGGCAATTCAGATCCAAAAAAGTACAAAGGCAGCTCTGATATATAGCATTAAAATTGACCTAAAACATAACCACAGTAAGATTTTGCCCTCAGCCGAAGTGGTAATCTCTGGAACAAATAATTCAGCAGAGACCAAAAGAATGCAATGTGAATTTATAAAACAAATTATATCTCGCATGTTTAACTACTATAGGGAACATCAGAGCCAGCAGCAAATTCCAGAAGATCTGGCCGAGGTGAGGCTGCCCTCGGCAGATTTATCGAGCGCTGAACGCCCTGAACTCACATCTCTGAAAACTGAGGCGGTATGGTAGGCGTGAATTAACAAACCGCATATCTGAAGTCTAAACAAGTATATTCTCGCCAAAAAAAAAAAAACTCTTAAACTTTAAAATTCTGACAAAACAGTATTGTTTTAAAGAGTACTTATAATTAGTTTGGGCATCCGACGCGACACTTGCTGTGAAACACGCGAAGCAGAGTGATACAAATGATGAATTGGTTGCAGTTCGATATCCAGAATATCACACTCACTCAGCCAATCATATTTGAGGACCAGAAGAACTGTAATATATATATATATATATATATATATATATATATATATATATATATAACTTTCATATATATATTTATATATATATATATATATATATATATATATTCATCTATTTATATATGTCTGTGTGATGTGCCCAAATGTATTATAAACTGCATTACTTCTTCATTGCAACTTCCCCCATACTATGAAAAGCACCTCTGAGTGATAAAATTTTTCTTCTGTTTTTTTTTTTTTTCTGAGAAACATCCTACAGTATTTTTTGTGTAAGTGACTGAGCATAGATGAGCTAAGAGGTTTCTCTTTTCTGTTCTCATTATGCACTGGGGAAGCGTCATTGTATTATTCATCTGCGTAGCCACAACAGTGGTCATATGATGACTGAGGGGAGGTGGAGCGGGGTGGATCCCACCACCTCCATGCGCTCTTTTCCGGCATTCTTATCACCACTATTGCGGCCATGCAGAAGACCACAAGTGATGCTCCACAGGATGGACAGTGGCTCGAGGTCTGTCCAGCCCTGCTAATGACCCGTCAAATAATTAGGATACCTGCACATATCCATACCGCATACGGCACATCTATCGTTATGTTTTCCGCGCGTACACGGGGAGTGGTCCAGGTTCAAAGAAAGTCTTTAAAGACCACATATAAAAATTGCTCTAAAAGGGCGTATATATCTATGTTTTGTCGTACTGGTGTTTCACATATCTTTCCTATTAAAACGCAAGGATGTGGTTGGGTGGGAACCTATCACACAGCTCGTCTCATTGGGCTTGAGTAAAGTCTCGTTGGCAGGTGGTATTGGGGGAGGGTCATTTGAGATTCTAGAAAGAAAGCTGTTTATTCGATAAAAATCTGTGGCATGCAATAGGAGCCATCAATGTTGTTCTCTGGTTTACCAGAGGAAAAGATTCTGAAGTTTCGGCCCATCAATTGGAAGTGCAGCCCTCTTTCATTTTTCCTAATGCATTTTTATTGATCGTTATTCATCTGATATTAGTATTGTGTGTCTATGTGTGGGTGGGTGTGTGGTTCTCTAGATTGGTTTTTGGACTTTGGCGGTTTAGTAATTTTTAATACAAATGTTCTAAACTCTCGATCTCTCTGGTGATTTTTTTGCCAGACATCTCTCCAATCATTTTTGTCTGCTTTAATCCAAGCCCCTTTAGTACAGTCCAAACTTGCGTTTAGATCGTGCCTAATTCAAGTCAACAACTGATGGATGGTATCAGAAGTGTACCGTCCCAATGTGTTTTTGTTTTTTTATTATATCCATTTCAATTGTCAAGAAAAAGATCTGTTTCTCTTACTCTCATTCCGTTCCACAATTAGTTAAATCTTAAATCTACAATTTCATACTCTTGTGTAAATTCCTTTCAAGTATATATGTAAATTTTGATCCCAGGCCGAAATAGTGTAAGTTGTAATCACATACGTTAGGTCATGACATACATACGTGTCCCATTACAGTATTTTTCCGGGTCCAAGCTTTCTAAATGGGTGCATGAGTTGAAAATTCCTTCGTAGTCATTTATAGAAGCAATTCAATCCTGTTATCAACCCCTTTAAGCTTTTTATAAAGTGATTACAAACTGACACGTGGAGCCTTAATCAAACACATCTCCAAGGCTCTTCTGTGGTAACAGAAAGTAATTTATGGGCAAAATGAAGTGTTTTTTTAACTAGCTAGTCATTGTGGCATAGGCTTCCATCGGTCAGGCATGTCTGACAATCCCTGTCATTATGGCATCATTTCTGTCCAGCTTTGGTGATGATAACGCATGGACCTGTGTTATACAGTGAAAGTGAAATCCCACACCCCAGCTAAGTGCACGGCGAGCTAGAATGCTAGCGCAGAGAGAAACCACCCTCAAGACACACCCCTTCACCGAAATCTGCGGTTCCTCAAAACGGCTCATATATTATCCATATCCTGAATTTGAACAGTACACACCACTACAGCAGCACTCATAGATACATTAGCAACACGTCGCTGCTCTAGATCGTGATCAGATCAGGTCTTTTTTTTTGTTTGACGCCACAGCTGTGTTAAAAGGTTGTGGGACAAATGCCGAACTGTTAGCTCCAAGACCTTTGACCGTCCCACCGACATAGTTTGTAATGCGAGCACCTTCCCGCCACCTTCTGTGCATCTGTTTCCCCATCATAGATGGTTGTTCCCAGAAGCAGACTTCACTATGATAGTCAGAACATCACAGTTACAACAGACATGCAGTGTCAGAGCAAGCAGGCCATGTGACTGTCAACAACATTTTTAATAGTGGCCAGGCCATTCTGCCCCTACCTCTCATGGGACTGTTTATGATTGAAACAGATCTGGCGAAACAGGCGCCCACCAGCAACCTCCGCCTCCACGCAAAATCAGCAAGTACCTCTGTTTGGGGCGCTGCTATTTAACTGAAACACAACTGACCACTGCTAATACTGTTTGATCTCACTCCAACTATGTTGCAACTGGGGCAACAACAAGCGTGGGTCCTTTGATGTACAGACCATACTAGGGGCTTTTTGTGGTGGCCATGAACTACCAAGCGTTTCTCACGCGACCACCAAACAAATGCTATGTGATTGCTATTGTAAACCTCATGTCTTAGATGATCCCGCTTTTACATTCATTGCCATTGCACTACATCCCTTCATATGCCAAGACTTTGATGTAAACGCCCATGCACATGATCTCAAACAACCAGACCACGGCGATCGTCAAGAAACACACTGGGATACAGTACTAACAATCGTTCTACTGGTGCAACCTCAAGTACTGCACTCGTATGTTTGTTGGAAGGACTGTCGCATGAGCAGGTGACCAGTAACAACCTTGGCCAAGTGGGGCAAAAAATTAACAGTTCACATGTGTGACCAAGACAACAAACAAACAATGCATGAAAAGTGAAAAAAATCAGCATGCATGATATTGCGAGAGAATGAAAAACGAATGTTGCCCACGGCAGAAATATCGGATGGGTGGGTCGCGAACGCATCCGGCGGCCGCATGTCTGCAGCCAGACACGCAGTGCACATGTGTAAATGGCGATGGAGCACTGCAATGAACGTGGGGTGTCTGAAAAGCTAAAGGGAGGGTTTGCGGTGCTTTGTGGCCCCTGGACTTGAAAGTGGTTGAGGATCTTTGCTTATATATAAGACACATAACTATTGAAGCTCAATGAAGCGCATGGTTTCTAGTGGAGATTCCCGGCACTTCAGTCAGCGATACTTATGACCATAACCGTTCGACCTTTGACTGAAGTTATAATTAATCAGAAGACAAGACACAGCTTCATCCTGATAAACTGCTGGCTTGTGTCTCCCACATTGTTCAGCCTCATAAATCTTTGTCTCTACTGCCTTCACAAACTTCAAGCTCTTTGCGATGTTCTTTGCACAACCATGTGCCTTATCCAACCTCTAAATCTTCTAAGCGCGATATACGTTACTAAAAAAGGACCTCTATCCTCTTGCTGTCTCCCTGAGTTCGTGTCCGTCCGTGGCTGGACGTGACCTCAAATCTATGCACTTATCCGCTCGGGTAAGCCCTAGAAATCCTGTCCCCCCCATAGCATAAAAGAAAGTAATTTAGAGCGGAGTACGTGATTGAAACGGCATGAAGAAACATATAATCATATGTTTGTACTGGTACCCCACCAGGACTGGTCCTTGAAGCATAGTTCTTTTCATAAAGCATAAGTTCTGGTTATCATCTTCACTCGACCATCATGTCCATTCAAACCTAGAAGTTTTTTTTGTTTGTTGTTTGTTGTTGTTGTTGTGTTTGTTCATAATAAGCAACCAAACGGAGAAATTTATAAGTTTGGTCATGCTGCTGTTTTACATACAAAAAAGTGCATGGGGACCATGTCCCATAAAATGAACAAAAAGTTAAATAAAGTTGTTATTGACTGGTAAGCGTCTCGGTTGCTGCTCTCGAGAGCTCAGATTCCACAATTTTGTCATTGCATCAATATGTAATAGACAGCAAATTTGACATCAATAATGGGAAGCTATTTGCACAGAATCATAGCGTGTACCATGACCGTTTGGGTTGGGAGTTGGTTTCCCCTGTACACTTATAATACGTTCCCTTGTTTTATCACATTCGAACTAAAATTAAAACAAGGTAATGAATTAGTACAACAAGGCCCTTCTTTACTTAAAATGTGGCAACAACTTATATTTTTGTGGAAAGTAGTTCATAAAAACAGGCCAAAGTTAATACAAACATTGCCACCAAATAATGAGTTGTGGAACAAGTTTGGAAAAAGGGGAACAAATGAAATCAAACGGTATTAAGTCTAAGAGAACCTAACATCGATTTATAAAATCAAAACCTTTTTGAATAAAATTGACCAGGAAGTCAACAGATCAATGAAATGATTCAAATAAATGAAGGGGAAACAAAATGAATCAAAACGTGCCCACAAGTGATTACTTTAACTCCGTAGGAACATTTTAATAAAACACTAGGGTAAAAATTTATAAAATCTGGCCATTAATTACTAGTCGTTGGGGATCTACTTTTCTATAGCTCACAATTTTAAAATTTAATTTAATTTTAACTTAATTGAATTTAATTGAATTTAATTTAATTATAATTTATTTAAAATTTAATTTACATTTAATTTAAAATTTTATTTAATTTAATGTAATTACGTTGTCACTGCATGTAAACTAAACATGCATGCAGCCTAACCTCTCATTTTGGTGGTATTACCAAAGAAAACCACAACATAATTGGTGATGTACATGATGACCAGAGTGTTTCATTTTTGTACATACTCTTAAACACAAAAAAATGTAAACAATTCTATTTGGTGTTGGGCCTTGCCGGATGTCGTGCATCAGCTAAGGCCTTTAAAATGCCGCCTGTTCTAGGCATAATCTATCTACTGGCGACCTTACAATCGAAATTTTTTTGGGTTGTAGGCAGATTCCTGTACACCACCACTGAATGTCAAAACCCCAGAACGACAAACGCTGAGTTCCTGTCCTGTGGCTGGAGCACTGTACGTTAGGCCATCCTGTCCCTTATCTCATACCGGCTGAAAGGCAGCTGTGCAAGGACTAGAGGGTGGTAACGTCCTGTCCAATCGTGGTATACTGTCTGACCATGTTTGACAATCGTGGATGAGCATGGTTTTGTGTGCCGTGTTTGCTGTTTTGAGATCAAATGAAACCCTTCCCCTGGTTTCGTACTCTGTGTCGCAAATCTCAAAAACATTCTCAGAACAACCCAAGAAATTAAATCTCCGCTTCCCACCTTACGTTGTTTCAGTTTTTGTCATTTCAATTTTTGCAAAATCTGGCAAACCGTATTGGTTTTCTCCTTTTTCAGTCATGTTTCAGGTTCTGTTAAATCATTAATTATTAGCATAAATTCTGACGTTCAAAGTTACCATGAAGAACTCTCTGACTAAAGAAGGACTGACATTGTTACTATTCCAGGGAATTTGTGAGTATGTTAATCATTTGTATTGTTATTAAATTGTGTGTGGACAATGAGCAGTCATATATCCTCCCATTTTCCCATTCTACTTTTAAATTTTTCTGGTAGTCTGGTAATGAAAGTCGCTGTAACATTGGAGTGTTTTAGAAGTTTCCTGGTGTCAATGGAACAGCATTTACTTATGCAACCCAAGACTATTAATCTTTTTGGTGGTTTTTATACTAGCATATTTGTTTGTTATATAATCAAAAATGCAACCTCGTTTTGGAGGTTTTTTAAAATGGTTGCTCTTTTATATTGCTATCAACGTAACTCAACAACAATACAGGTCAATAAACATATTGAGATTTATTTGTAAAACTACAACTAACCATAGTGATTAGCAACACACAGGACAAAATGTCCCCTCTTATTTTTAATAGTAA
Source organism: Cyprinus carpio (assembly GCF_018340385.1). Lineage (NCBI taxonomy): Eukaryota > Metazoa > Chordata > Actinopteri > Cypriniformes > Cyprinidae > Cyprinus > Cyprinus carpio. The sequence goes on along the minus strand of NC_056581.1, from coordinate 5,318,757 downwards.
AACTAATCTTCCGTTCTATACTAGCAAAAAAAATTAAACTAAATAAATATTTCTAAAAACTCCTTCATCTCACATGCTAGTTAGTTAAATCGTACAAATCAAGGAGTAAAACTGTATTCATTAAAAACACCAGGTGTGTTCAGGTATCAGTGTTCAGCTTTTATGTTACACTGAGAATAGATTTGGTTCCATTACACGACTCACCCAAAAGACATTTTACTGAAACATGACTGATGTGGTGTTTCCCTTCAGTGGGTGAGTTGTGTACTTTGGGATTAGATCCATCTATCCTCCATCAGTTCGGCGGCCACATTCGGTGCTGCGATAGCTGGCCAGTTTCAAGGCATGATAAAGGGTAATAGCCAAACACAGCAACTTTTTTTTTTTGGGCCACTGCTTGCACCTGCTGCACTTCAAATGCCTCCTCGGTCCAAATGTCGGACTCTGGTAATAGAAAGCATGCCTCCAGTCAATTGATAGAGGGGTGTAAACAATACATAGTGATTTTATCCCATAACGTGTAAACGGTCCAGTTTACAATGCTAACCACATGATAAATGACATATTTCACATGCAATAATGGGCTGGAAACATTTTGACTGCAAGTTCTTTATTTTATCGATTTCTTTGTTTTTATGTAAATAAGTTTTATAGTAAACTATACAGGCTAGGTGTGTTGGAACTTGTCGTTGATTTCTAGCTGGTCATTAGCTGGTGCAAGCTAGTCATTGCTACCGTGCTAAATGTTCCCAAACATTGAGCACTTTGAAACAGTGAATCATTTTGTGAAGCAATTGATATCAAAGCCGTCGCAAAGTTCATTTCTCCATCACTACTTACCTGTCAAAATAGTTTTAGCTAGCTATCTAAATAAGATCTTGTTTAACAATGGCACAAACATTTTGTAGAGTAACTATATCGCCCTTGGAGTATTGAGCAGTGTTCGCCAAGTCTGTTGATTTCCTGTGGAATTGGGCTAATTTGAAGCAATACTTCCACTCCCCGGAATGCAATTTTGACTGAGGCTGACTGGGCTGAGTTTTGGGTACCAATATGGCTAGTTTGTTCACGCAAACCCTTGGCAAACCCATTTGTTTATGCAAGAATGAACGTCAACATGAGTCATTTACTGAGGAAGAAACAGAGGGATAAGTTGTTATGCAATTTATTAATCAACAATTGTGAAACAGAGAAATTTATTTTTACATTTCATCAGAATTATTGCACTTTTGCATGTAACGATCTCAACTCATATGCAGGGTTTATTTTACGTCATAATTTATTATATTTATCATATACATTCTACTCAATTTCTCAACTCAATTTCTACATTGTGGTAAAATCTTAAGAAGCTTCTCTTTAAAGGCAATTTCTAATATTAATTCCAATAATTTCAAATGGCGTACCACGCTAGTCATAAGCAAAGTAAAGATTAGTAAAGATTCATATTTGGATTTATTACAGTTTGTCACTGAGAAAGTTTGCCTGCAGATTTAGCTGCAGCACACAGCACAAACAGCCATGTGAAGGAACACAGACTGAATTTAGAGCAGAACATTGCAAAGGAGATAATGAATGTCTCCAACATACATCCAGCAACTAAACTCCAACATACATGTTCATCAGTGCTTTCAGATCATCATGCAGAGTAGAGAGAGTGCATGTGCATGGTGTCCAACTTGGGGAGATTAATTAAAACACTTGGAAGAAAATGTACACAATTAAGAGAAAAAAAAATTTATTCTATTCTAATTTGGGGATTTAAACTCTTGACATCTGGCAACCCCTAGCATGAAAGCTCTAAAAGAGTGTCAATGAAAAACATACAATGTTTTCAGGTTAAATAGAGTGTTACCAAATGCATGATATTAGTTTTTGAGGCCCAAAACCTGGCCAAGATTTTGCATTTTAGTCCGCCGGTCCATCAGGCAATCAAATGGGGTTTGTTTGTCTGAATGGGGGTTTTTGGGGTAATGCCTAAAGAGGTCTGTGATTAACAACCAAAAAAAGCCGAGAACATCTTTTCCTGCTTATATTACAACATAATGAGTATGTTCCTGGCCAATTTGCCCACTCCATTTCAATTTCATATAACTCTATAAGAGAAATAATTCATGAAGGAGATTATATGTGAGTTTAAGTCTCTATAACAGCTTCTCTTATTGCTGTCCGTGCTCATTTGTTCTCTCTGTCAAGTGGGACCTAGGCGCTCTGCGGTGGAATTCACAGAACAATTAAATGGCTGATTTGAGTCATGCATCTTCCATCAAATCTGCTGACGTCATGCATGGCAATTCTGAAGAGCCGCAGCTCTCCGCTGACCCGATTGAACACCCTGTGTGTTCCAATCCAAAGATGAGAAATGGAAAAAGAAGCAAAAAATTAACCAAGTACAACAGGAACATTCGCCTGAACGGCCACTGAAACTGATTGCAACAGTGGTTTTGAAAATTCCACTCTGTATACCCATCTCCTTAAACAGTGATTGCTCTTGTTGCACAGGGTGGTTGGAACCAAGAGGACAAATTAAGGAATTTGTATCTGATTTCTACATCATATCGGTCAATTGTATGAGTGTTCACTATTGTCAGTGTGATCAAAGGCCTGCATCTGTTTTTCTGGTTAGTATGTGGTCTCAGATGAACATCTGACACAGTAAGCCAGGATTTGTCCTGGTCGCTGCTCAATAGACAAAAACACAAACTACTGTTCCGATCGCAGAATTTGAGAACTACTGAGCTTATGTGCAGAGTGGGATTAATGCTTCAAGTTTTACATTAACATATTAATGCTTTAGCGTTTAATACTTCTCCTTGTATATTTGACACAACACATCTCAGCAGTTGTTGGCTAATATAGGTAATGGCCTGTCCAGTTACCAGTGAATTTAGTTTTTGCATTACTCGTGGCTTCCTATTTCACGATGCTTAATTATTAAATACAGAGAGATGAGGTGAGATGTGATTAAGATTTAGGAGTTGGTTGCATTTGAGCGGGATACTGTATGGTTTCTGTAATAATGGTTCTGCACTCTAACAATTCGTGTCTGTAACCTGGGGCATGAGTCACTCTGGGGGGGAAATACAGCAGTGTGATTTATAGACAGCGACCATCCCTCAACAGTGTTGCAGGATACAGAAGAGACAGAGGGAGGGTGGGCAGAGGAGGGACGGAGGGGAGGGTGGGCAGAGGCAGGGACTCAGTGACTGACGTTCAAGCCATCCTCACCACAGATGGCAGGAATTAAACTCACTGTGGGTCATTTACTTTATATATATACAGGTCCCTTCTCAAAAAATTAGGGCCTATTGTGAAAAAAGTTCATTATTTTCCATAATGTAATGATAAAAATTAAACTTTCATATATTTTTAGATTCATTGCACACCAACTGAAATATTTCAGGTCTTTATTGTTTAATACTGATGATTTTGGCATAAGCTCTTATGAAAATCCAAATTCCTATCTCAAAAAATTCGCATATTCATCCGACCAATAAAAAGAAAGTGTTTTTTAATTACAAAAAAGTCAACCTTCAAATACTTATGTTCAGTTAGGCACTCAATACTTGGTCGGGAAATCCTTTTGCAGAAATGACTGCTTCAATGCGGCGTGGCATGGAGGCAATCAGCCTGTGGCACTGCTGAGGTTGTTATGGAGGCCCAGAATGCTTCGATAGCGGCCTTAAGCTCATCCAGAGTGTTGGGTCTTGCGTCTCTAAACTTTCTCTTCACAGTATCCCACAGATTCTCTATGGGGTTTTCAGGGTCAGGAGAGTTGGGCAGGCCAATTGAGCACAGTAATACCATGGTCAGTAAACCATTTACCAGTGGTTTTGTTTTGGCACTGTGAGCAGGTGCCAGGTCGTGCTGACAAAACGAAATCTTCAATCTCCATAAAGCTTTTCAAGCAGATGGAAGCATGAAAAGAGCTCCAAAAAGATCTCGTCCTGATAGCTAAGCTGCATTGACCCTGCCCTTGATAAAACATGGAGTGGACCAACACCAGCAGCCTGACATGGCACCCAAGCCATCACTGACTTGTGGGTACTGACACTGGACCTTCAGGCATTTTGGCATTTCCTTCTCCCCATTCTTCTTCCAGACTCTGGCACCTTGATTTCCGAAAATACATGCAAAATTTGCTTTCATCTGAAAAAGTACTTTGCCCACTGAGCAAAGCAGTCACCAAGTGCTGCTTCTCTGGTTAGCCATAGCCAGGTCAGGCGCTTCTGCCGCTGTTTCTGGTTCAAAAGCACACGCCTGTGCACGGTGGACTCTGGATGGGTTTCTTACTCCAGACTCAGTCCACTGCTTCACGCCAGGTCCCCCAAGGGTCTGGAATCGGTTCCTTCTCACCCAATCTACCTCAGGGTCCGGTCACCTCTTCTCGTTGTTGTGCAGTAGCGTTTTTTTTGCCACACTTTTTCCTTCCAACAGACTTCCCACTGAGTGTGCCTTGATATGAGCACTCTGGAACAGACTATTGCCTATTTCCCCCCCCCCTTCAGAAATGTCTTTCGTGTCTTACCCTCTACGCTGAGGGTGTCAATAATGATGGCCTTCTGGACAGCAGAGTCACGGTCGGCAGTCTTACCCATGATTGCGGTTTTGAGTAATAAATGCAGTGCATGGGGAGTTTTTTAAAAGCCTCAGGAATTCTTTTGCAGGTGTGGAGTTTAATTAGTTGATTCAGATGATTAGGTTAATAGCTCGTTTAGAGAACCTTTTCATGATATGTAATTTTTGAGATAGGAATTTTGGGTTTTTCATGAGCTGTATTGCCAAATTCATCAGTATTAAAACAATAAAAAGACCCTGAAATATTCAAGTCAGTTGGTGTGCATATGAAATGATAAATATATGAAAGTTTAATAATTTTTATCATTACATTATGGAAAAGTAATGAACTTTTTTGCACATATGCTAATTTTTTGAGAAGGACTCTGTATATATATCAACTGATAAATATTTGTGTGTGCATTGTTTTTTATACCACACACAGTTGAATCAGAAACACACACACACACACAATGGCGCACACACACAAACATATGTGTATTATATATATAGTATATATCTAGATATATATATATATATATATTAGATTATATATATCATATATATTGATAATGCACAATGTTCTGTCTTTGTATATGTGTATAACACATCTGAAAATTATTTATCTACTACTATACTACTGAGTACTACTTGACTACTAATTATATATTATTAATATTATCCATTTTGATTAAGGAGACCATGGTTTTTTTATATTACAATATAATATTAAAAATGAAAATGAAAAGAATATGAAAAAAAATGAAATGTCTGTCTGGAACTATAAATGACTTCTGTTATTAAAATCATTAAAATTTAGCATGAAGGTAGAAAATCAGTTGTACAATTAGAGACAATTAAAAATGAATTTATAAGCACTTTACAATGTATGTTATGAATGTATGGTATCACCTCTGTATCACCAGTGAACCAGACATATTTAGTAAGAAAACTATTGTAGTTTACTCTGCATAAAACAATGCATAAATTGCTATTTGACTGTTGGTAACCATTACCAATAGGAAACATACATTTAAACTGAGTGCAAAAAAAAAAAAAAATGAGGTGAGATTATTATAGCCTTTTTGCTCTCTTTCAAATCTCGTGGTCATAGATTGATACAATAACCATAGCATTGCTTTCACTTACAATTTGACCACATGTTTCTCGCTCTGTGAATGTTTATGTGTGATATTGTCAGACATATATGAGTTGGGGCCAGGAGTGTATCCCAGAGAGTTACAACTGGCAGTGCAGATCTTATACATAACACAAAACATTCCTCAATAACAGACAGAGATGGCCAACGTCTGCTGTTTGTATATAACAATATCTATTTATGTGCACAATGCTAGGCTTTGTTCCTGGGGAAAGGGAGTAGTAGTACTGTGTAGTGGCCAGGTTCACATATGTTGCGTGAACCCAAACCTCACTGACAATAAAAAATACGACCTCAGTGTTCTACTCAGAATGTATTCATTGGACAGGTACAATGACTTCCATTCGTTTTCAGAGGAATTATATTTTACTTTCTATATTTTTTCCAGTGTCTGCAGAGGAACAGTCGGTAGAGAGACCGTTGTCTTAGCCGTTCGAGTTTGAGAGTTTTGACATTTTTCACAATTCAAGGATGAATTCCAAATCGATATAACCAGTTATAATCAACGTGCCAAGTTTATAGCTCACAACTAAATCTTCCAGAATGTCAGAATGTCGTAGATATAAACGTAGAATTGTGGGGAAAATGTCAAGAATTGTGAAATGTACCAGTAAGCCCAAATTTACAAACGATAATAACTATGAATTATGAGGTAAAATTAGGTTGGAAACTAGTTTTGTGTAAACATTCTTCCTATTCTATATCATAAAAAACTTACAAAATAACAACATGCTGCACAAGGAGTATGACATTAAGCATTCCTCCCATGTGCAGCTCTTTGGAAAATTCATTATAATTACAGGTGGAATTAAAATCAGGAAATATGTGGGTCGACAGCAGCTGATCTCTGGAGGCGAAAGGGAGCGCTGGGATCAGATTACCCTCAGCGCTCATCGTGAGTCTGGCTTAACACGTGAGACCCCTGTCGCTGTCGTTCTCCATGCACTCACACATTCATTCAGGTATGCCCTTAGGACACGTTTCTGATAAACGTTGCCAATGCATTTTCTATAAACTTAACAAAGCGTTGGCAAGCATAATGTTTTGGTTTCTAGGTTTCATGTTTTCGTCTGATAATTTACGTTTTCAAGCGACAGTGTTACTTTAGACAGTCGAAGCATGGGTTGTGTTACGAAATGGTAAAGTGAGAATTGGGTCTGGCACATTCTGTATTTGTCTCAACCATTCCAACCTGTCCTGTCATCATTGTGTTGTCTCCACACACCAGAAGGTGAAATGTTGCAGAATAATCAACTCATCATAAATATACTCCCAATTGCCAAATTTTGCTCTAAAGTAATTATATAAATGGTATTAGCTCTAAAAGCATCACCACTGACTGATGTAATGCTGAACTGGAAGAAATGCAGAAATGAGATTAAGTTTTTTTTGAATATTTATGCCACTTTCCAATTAGTTTTTTTATTTTCTATTTATTTTTACATTTAGCTACAAAAATTATTTAAAATGAAAAAATTAAATTTTACTGTCAGAGCTGGACAAATAAAAACATTTACTTGAACTTTAGCTGCAAGTTTACTAAAACTTAACATTTTGATTTTTACTGTGAGATGGAGAATTAAGAATTAAATATAAGTATCTTGAATAGTGACGGTTTTTCTAATAAAGTGCGCAGATGTAATCTGCAAGCAACGGCTCACCACCATAACAGAAATAGTAATTTACAGTGAGACATTTAAGATTATTTACAAGGCATTACTTTTACAAATAAACTGGAATGGAATTTAAAAAAATATATATTGATGTGATTTGGCATGTATTTGACATGCCATGTTTTTGTCCCGTGCTTGTATCACTATGTCAGCTGCAGCTTCAGAGGGAATCATACATTTATATGTACAGTAGATGTCACTTTCAAAACTTTGCAGTGTGTAATTGGCTGTCGGTCCTCTTAGCAGCATGAAAAAAAAAATACTTTTTTACTCAATGGATTATCGGTATAAGCTTTAAGACCGCTCTCTTTACAATCACTAAAAAGCTGTCACTCATCTCAGTGTGGTCTTCTCACACAACGTTTCCACTACAACCAATAAAGTTGTCAACACTGCATAATGATTGTGTCGTTTGTTTTATTACTGACAGAGGAGTGGTGAAAGCCAGCACTGAAACCAAATCTCCAGCATTGTGAACGGTGAGTGGATTCTAACTTAAACAATCTCTGATGGCCTTTGTGTTCGACAGATGTCTCTGATTGGTACATTCTCTCACCGCTGCAAAAAAGCACACGTTTGTAAAAAGAAACAGAGGTCAAACTGAAAAACGAAATGGAGTGTTTGCTAAATCTGTTTTGCCAATAATATTATATCATTTACAGTATTAACTGAGAGTGCCATTGATTATATTTCAGAAAGGTCTATTTACTCTGTGATATTTTTTACCCCCATGTTAAAATTTTTTTTAAAAATAATTATTTGTGATCAGACAATTAGTTGGGTGCCGCTGCAGACCCCCCCGGTTGAAGACCCTTGCCTTATGGGGACCCATAAACCTCGTCAGTCAGGCATAAGCAGATTGTAGAAAACTATACAAATAAGATGGTACGAAGACCTCAAGTCCTCTGAGTTGGGACAGGCCGGATGACCCTTTGAGAGGGAGTATTTGCTTTATCTAAACACACACATAGTTACACACACACACACACACACACACACACACACACACACACACACACACACACACACACACACACACCACACACACACACACACACACAAATGTGAGGTTATTGTCTCTCATGCTTGAAAAAAAGGCCTGGACAAAAAAAAAGTGTATTGTATTTAGAGTGTACACACAGAAACTGCTCCACTATGCTAGCACAGCAGCTAGCTGAACATGAACGAGTTTGAACAGTAAAATCCCTCCATATACCTTCCTTTGTGTGCGTTGTACTTTGCTGTAGCTTTTCCCCATCAAATCCTGCCACACATTTGTGCAGTAATCTTTCTAAGAGCAGGATTGTGTCTGTGACAGATCTTGGAGATGCATTCTCTCTCTGTGTGACCGGTCTATGGAATGTAATCTCTCCGCCGAAACTAGGCCATGGCGTGATTTCACATTTGTTAGCACCACAGCCTGTCAAAAAGAGCATCCTTTTATTATGTTGCCCCTCAGGCTCTTGTGTTCTAACAGATCACCTTTAGAGCTCATCTACTCCCCTTCAAAGTACGTATTTCATGACAATTTTTCTTAGGGCTCACATCATATTGAGGGATCCTTTTATCCATATATTGTTTGGGATGCTTTCAATAATGGATGGCATAATGCATTCAAATGCTATCAGACTGAAGAAGAACAAGGTTTTATGCAAGGATATAAACTATTACTGGTAGGTTTTTTTTTGGCTATGGTTAAATGTGAGCTATTCTGTTGCTAGGGTGTTCTGTGTGGTTTTCAGGGTATTGCTATGGTGTTGCTAGCGTGTTTTAAATGGAGAGTTTCTATAGAGTTGTTTTGGGTGGTTGCTTGAGTGGTTCTTTGGTGTTGCTATGCAGTTCCCAAGGTATTCTGAGTGGTTCTTAGGGCATTGCCATGTTTGTTGCTAAACAGCTGCTCTGTGTGTGGTTATTTGAGCGTTGCTAGGGTGTTATGAGTAGTTTGCTATGGTGTTGTTATGCAGTTGCTAAATGGGATGTTCTGATTGGTTCTAAAAGTTTGTTGCATGCGTGTTCTGAGTGGTTCTTAGGGTGTTGCTATGTTGTTGCTAGGGTGCTCTGTGTGTTTCTCTGGGTGTTTGCTAGGGTGTTATGAGTAGTTGCTATGGTGTTGTGATTCAATTGCAAAATGTGATGTTCTGATTGCTTATTAAGTTGTTGCATGAGTGTTCTAAATGGTTCTTAGGGTGTTGCTATTGTTGTTTTGTAGGTGTTCTGTGTGATTCTTAGGGTGTTGCTAGGGTGTTTGGAGTAATTGCTATGGGGCTGTTATGCAGTTGGCAAAATGGGATGTTCTGATTGGTCAGAAGTTGTCTATGAAGTGCTCTGAGTGGTTCCTAGGATGTTGCTATGTTGTTGCTAGGGGGGGTGCTCTGCATTGTTCTTATGGTGTTGCTACGGTGAGAACTAGCTAAGAACTACTGTTTTGAGTAGTTGCTAAGGTGTCACTATGCAGTTGCTAAATGTGATGTGTGGTTCTTAGGGTATTGCTATGGTGTTTTGGTCTTTTAGTTTTTGCTAGGGTGTGTCTATGTGGTTCTTAGGGTGTTGCTATGGTGTTTTGAGTGGTTTCTATGGTGTCGGCTACTCAGTTGCTAAATGGGTGTTCTTATTGGTTCTTTAGTTGTTGCTTGAGAGTTCTAAATGGTTTTTAGTGTGTTTGCTATGGTATTCCTAGGGTGTTTTAAGTGGTTTGAGTTCAATTGCTAAATAGTTTGTTCTGATTGGTTCTTAAGTTGTTGCTTAAGTGTTCTGAGTGGTTGCTATGGTGTTTCTATGCAATAGCTATTGTGTTCTGAGCGGTTCTTACGGTCTTGCTATCCAGGTTGCTGGATAGTTTTCTATGGGATTGTTTCTGCTGTTGTTAGAGTGTTCTGAGTGGGTCTCAGGGTGTTGCTACGCAGTTTGTGAAGGTGCTCTGTGAGGTACTGTCTCTTGAGTGTTTCTGAGTAGTTGTTTAGGCTCTTTCTGAGTGATTGTTACTATGCAGTTACTAAAGTGGTCTGAGTGGTTGCTGTGCTGTTGCTAGGGTGTTCTGGGTTGTTCTTGGGTGGTTGCTACACCTTTGCTATTAAACTGCATGTTTTTTTATTCAGGCAAATATAAACATGCTCAGTAAGATTCTCCTCACATTGCTGCTCCATCATGACAGTAGTTGACTTTGTGTGGTAAAAGATGGTTTGAATTACTGTCCATTATTGTGGCCCTTTCACAACACACTGACGCACAAAACTGAGCTTGCGTGGCTAGAAGCATCTGTGTTAACATACTTGCTTAAGAGTTTGTTTCAGACCTTTTGAAGAATTCTTATATTTTCTTTTTTATTCTTTTTTTGTGGTGGGGCTAGTAAAAAACACCGACCTGACCGAGCCAGCATAAAATATTCTTATAGTTGAGACCTGCCATAAAACATTTTTTTTAAAGGGGTTTGTTGCATTTATTACATTGGAATGAGTTGGAGAGAAGCACCTGCTTGTCTGAGCAGTTATTTTCCACCATGACAGTAAATAAACAGTCCACCTGCTATCGGTTAGCTCAGTGGTTGAGGCTTGGGGAAAGGGAGAGTAGAATGGGCGGTACCTTTTGCTTCAGGGAAGGACATTCATCTCACATCTGTTTCCATTTCACACCCTGCCTGCCTCTGCTTGTGTGTGTGTGGATGTGTCTGTTTGAGAACAAATGTGTGTGTGTGGGGGGGTGCTTTGTGTGTTGGATCACCTTCTTGGCAGACCTGAATCTATGGTCACAGATAGATGCCGGTGACTTGGGAGTGCATGATGGGACAGGCTTACTATGAAGAAGGTTAGTTTTTTGATACAAACCATGATCTAAGGCATGTGTGTGTGTTTGAGAAAGCAGAAGTGTGTAGCAGAAGTATATGGTAGAGCTAACAGAGACTGACTGTGCTAATGACCATGTCTGTTCATGTTTTGCTCGAGTTTACTCTGCTTTTATTCTTACTTGTGGGCATAAGAAAGCAATTGGTGTGATTTTTCATGGGTTTATACACATTTGTTTATTCTGCATGTGTAATTCAAGTGTTTTTGTTGAAAAGATTTCTGTTGTGTGCAACAGAATACTACATCTATTTGTTTTTCACACATCACCAAGGTCAGTGTAGTCAGTAGCCAAATTAGTAGGCATTGTTTTAGGGGTTCATCTGTAGGTAATATAGCCTTTTTCTTAAATATTATTCCTGGTAAACATAAATATAATTCAAGTTGCAGTAATAATAATAAACAAATAAAGATAGATTTGAAAAGAAGCGTTATCATTGGGATTCATCTAGGAGCTCTTGATGGCAATCTTGACCTTAAGCCTACATGCCCAGGTCAAAATGCTTCCTCAAAAGTGGGTGCCAGCAGTGTTTTATTCCCGTCTGACTCTATCCTGGTAGAAAACACTCACTTGTCACAATCCAATCAATTACAGAAAAATTCAAGTCCTACTCTAAGTCCTAGTTTTTTTCTCCTTGCATATTGTGTTTCAGAAATATGTCACATTACAGAGGTAAACCTGGGTTATGAATGCATGTATTATGTTGACTTTGAAGTTAAGAACTGTGAAGTGATTAATATTTAATTTTGTGGAACATCGTCCAGTCCAGAAGGTTTACGAAGGTTTAAGATCTCTCAGACAGAAACTTTCTTCTTAGAATTCTCAGTTTTATTTTCCCTTCCGTTTCATGATTTTTTAATGTCTTTTTTTTTCTTTTACCTGCAGGAACATGGGCCTTTAGTTGCCTCACTGGCTTATGCAGGCAAGACGATCTAGTACACAGGCACCAAAAACAGTGTACGAGAACCAAGGTCTGACATTCCATTGGATGGAAAGTGCCTGAAGAAAATTAAAGGAGGGCGGAATTGAGAACAGATGAATCAGTCGCAGAAATACAGGGAAGCACACTGGACGCCATGAGGGAGGAGAGTGAAGGAATTTTACGGTTTCGACTTTCTCTCTATGAACACTGACAAGTCCACTTAAAGCCTGCCGTGCTCAGGGAGAGAGTCCCCTGATATGAACCCCAAGTCCTTAGCATCTCGAAGGCAAACACGCCCTTATGCCAGTGCCTGAGTGGGTCTTCTACAATGTCATGGTAGCACTGAATGCCAAAACAACAACCCTTGAAAAGAATTACTCAAAAACTGTAGACTTGGACAATGCATGTTGTCTAACCCCCATTCTGAAACTGGTTTCCAGCAAAAGCTTCCTCTAGTATCACCTCAACTGTATCACCATATCGTTTTACATTGCATACATTTACCGTCCACTCTCCCACTTCCTGGGTTACCAGCTCAAGTCACAGGTGCAGTCAACCATGGGGTGCCGGCAGAGTTCAGAGGAGAAGGAGGCCGCCCGGCGGTCACGTCGCATCGATCGACACCTCCGCTCAGAAAGCCAGCGGCAGCGGCGTGAAATCAAACTCCTGCTGCTCGGCACCAGCAACTCTGGCAAGAGCACCATTGTAAAGCAGATGAAGATCATCCATAGTGGAGGCTTCAACCTGGAGGCCTGCAAGGAATACAAGCCCCTCATCCTCTCAACGCCATTGACTCGCTCAAACCGCATCATCCGCGCTCTCTCTCCACCTTGAAGATCGACTTCCACAACCCTGATCGGGCTTATGACGCAGTGCAACTCTTCGCCCTCACCGGGCCTGCTGAGAGCAAGGGTGAGATCACGCCAGAGCTCCTGGGGGGTGAATGAAGCGATTGTGGGCCGATCCAGGGGTCCAGGAGTGCTTCTGCCGCTCCAATGAATACCACCTAGAGGATAATACAGCCTATTATCTAAACGACCTGGACAGGATTTTTCTGCACCAGAGTACATCCCAACCGTTGAAGACATTCTGCGCTCACGTGACATGACCACTGGCATTGTTGAGAACAAATTCACCTTCAAGGAGCTCACCTTCAAAATGGTGGACGTGGGCGGCCCAACGTTCAGAAAGAAAGAAGTGGATCCACTGTTTTGAGGGGTGTGACTGCCATTATATTCTGTGTGGAGCTCAGTGGCTATGACCTCAAGCTTTATGAAGACAAACCAGACGGTAAGGAGAGCCCAATTTTGTATTCGGGCCTTTGGTGCAAACAGATAATGCAAGCAGCAACACATGAACCAAACTGTTATCTGCACTAGGCTATGCACGTCTCTACAGTAAATTCTTCCCGTCTGTGGCACTGACAAACAAACTGCTTTTATATCATCTTGCTTCCACATTTCCTGCAGTACACACACTTTCAGTTACATTCAAGCTGTTCAAAGACCTAACGGTACCCTGCTAAATGACCAGCATAGCTTGTTGTGTTTTAAACTCTGATGTTCCAAATTAACCATCAAGACTACATTGGTAACCTAAATTATTACAAAGGTAATGCTGGGTGACCAACCAAGGGAAGGTGGTTTACCAGCTTAACCCAGCTGGTTTTGTTGGTTTTACCAGTCTCCCAGCCTTTTTAAAGCTGATGTGTTAACTGTTGGATCTTAGATGGGTTTTTGGTCCTTTTCAGCAGTTGGGAGATCACCTGGCCTGACAACTAAACACTACCTTGAGCAGTGTTGCGTTGCCTTAGAATGATATAACGCTGCCTAACTACCTTAGTATAATGCATTGTGGAAGAAATTAACTAACTAGCCATCACTGTTTCCAAAAAAAGCTGTAATAACTTTGTCGCACATCCATAATTCCAAATATGCTAACAAGAAATGATGATTCTTACCACAGGTTGAGAGCTGTACTGTTGTTCTAGCCACATAACTTTGCAGTGCTGGCAGTGCTGATAGCCTCGTGGGCAGCATGCAGATATATAGTTTGATTTCCGGCTCAAGATCCTTTGCCGATCCCATTCCCTTTTCTCTGCCCTGTGCATCCCTGTCTGGTCTATACTGTCATATCCAATAAAGGCATAAAGAGGCTGAAAATATAAATTTGCAGTGCTGTTTGCGAATGTTCATTAGAACTATTGTTCTGGAAAAAAACATAAAATCTTTGAACTATGTTGGTAATGACTGAACTTGTGACCATAACTGGCTAATGACACATTTGGGAACTGCACCCCAGACTGGGAGACCACGGTAAATAAGCTAAGACTAGCAAATAAGTTAAGTTTTTTTTTTTTTTTTTTAAGCAGAGTGGACAACCATTGAAATTCATGCCAGCATAAGCTGGTCTTCCAGCAGGCTTCCCGTCAATTAATAGCAAATGATATTTACAGAGTAAACCTGATTATATTTGCCTTTGACGTTAATTACAGGTGTGCTTTTGTTAAGACTTGGAATTAACTTTTCTAAATGTCCGTCTAACCACATACATTCTCTCTACATGTGGTAAAGCGAATTGCTTATCAATGAATTCAAAAATTGCATACCTGTGTGTGCTATGCTAAACATTTTCCCTCGACTCACAATAAGAACTTCCAAGTATTGCATTAGCCTGGAATATCAATTAAGGTTGGGAAGTTAAAAATAAAAGTGTCCTGCGAGTCTTAGGGGTAGGGGAGGGGGGGTGTACAAGAGTGATAATTGAGTTCACAGTGCAAGGTGTCAGGGCGTACCCGTGAGAATGATCAGATTTAACACTGAGGAAAATCTCTGATGTGATGGGGATCAGAGAAAGTTTGGCGTGTCTTCTGCTAGAATGTTTGAAAGAAAAAAGAAGTAACAAGTCAGTGAGGAAGTGAGGAAACTGAAGGAAGGAGTCAACGCCTCGCTAGGGGAGTGGTGAAAAGAGAATATATTGAAGGGGGAAGGGTGGACCTCCTACAATAGTTTTTGCGGATTTGCGGTTTTATCTGGTTGAAAACAATTGCAGCAGTCGGAGATAGCCTGAGGTCATCTTCAAATATAATTTATTAGCCTGAGTCTCACATGTTTATAAGGTGTGTTGATGATTTTCATGATAGAAATGAAAATGCATTTAAATTCAACAAATGGATCGTATTTTCTTAAACACAAGTTCCTGGTTTTACAGCATTGCAAATGATTCATCGATTAGCTTTAGGGTTAGAATATCATGAGTATACTGTTACAGAGATATGTTATATTACGGAAGTAAAATAGCTTGCTAACGTAATGATACATCAGGTTTTTTTCCTGGTTCATAAGAAAGATGTTGTTTTGTCTTTCTTGACCATCCAGTTAAGGCTCATGGAAAATCTGGTCTACACAGGGGCCTCGCAAGTTTCGTAAACATACGCTAACAGCTAGAAAAGTGTGTGTGTTTGAGCTCCAGGGTCTGGGGTGAGCCTCTGAATTAGATTACTCAATAAGCATTCTTCTCTGAACTGGCCCATGTGTGTTGCCGCTTGTGTGCTACCAATCTGCTCTGGTTCTGCCATTACGGAGCAGAATTTCTAAAATGACACTCTGCACATTAACTCACTCGCATGCATCAGATGAGGCAAAGGGGATCAGCACGGTCACCAAATGATTGAGTCAGAGTGGCAGAGAAGGGTTTTAAGCAATGCCCCGTGGTCTTGAGAAAGTCTGTCTGAATGGACTGTCAGTCACAGGGAGAGACACACGTATTAGAAGAGAAATAGAGTGACGGTGCTCCGAAGTATGTAGTTAATAGCAGGAAATCTTGGTGACTTGTGTGTTAAATATAGACAATGTTGACTAAGATGACAGGGTCGGGCAATTGACACTAAAAGCTTTCATGCTGCAGTAATATGTCTAGACAACCACTACTGTATATAGGACTTTTGAACACCAGTCATTATATAGGAAAACAGGTCTATATTAAAATGTCTGATTAAATGAACAGCTGTTTTCGCAGCATATTAAACCATTATACAGCTACAGGCTGAAGTGCCATGCTCACTCAAAAAGATTTTTGAGCCAGAAGGATTTTGAATGGAACAAATAAATGAGTCACAATTGCTGAATAGTCATGAAGTAAGGTCAACTAGTTAATCTAGATTTTTTTTCTATTGTATTTTAAGAAAATAATTCTAATTTTAGGCTTTAATTAGCATGCTAACAGTGTTTTGTGTCATAGCTGTTACACAATTTGCATAGCAAAACCCTCCCCTACAGCAAAACACGTTGCTCACAGAAGGGTGTCTTTGGCTGTTTTTTGCATCCCAAGTAGATTTTTGAGTATCCTGTTGCATTTGGTATCAATGACATTTTTTAAATAGAATTAATACTTGATAAGAATTAATAATTAACAGTAAAGACATTTATAAGGTTTCAAAAGATATCTGTTTCAAATACACACTGTTTTTATGAACTCCTAAAGAAAAAACTCTAGTACACAGTAGTGTGTAAAACTCTCGGACGTATTTTAAACATTCTATGCCGCGAACTTTAAATATTTCACATACTTTTGAGAATCCAACATTTAGTCAATCCTGATAAGTGCTCGTCATCACAGTTGTAAACATGAAGGCTTTCTTTTTTTCGTGAGGGGCATCTTTTTTCCAGGCGGAACGTTGAAGAACGCGACACGCACGTCTACCGGAAATCCTGTATAATTCAACCAATCCGACAACGACTTCAAAACTCCCAAAGTGTTTCCACTTTTGTGCAAACTCACATAGTGTTTATACAGAATTTATTCAGCCTGCTAAAAAGACAAATTTTCATCAGCATACAATGATGAAGTTAGGTGGGATGAAGTCTAATTCTCATCTCCATCCACTGTCAAATAAATATCACAAACAAACGCTTCAGGGGATTCCTCCATTGAAATCCGCAAGAGTGCAAATAAAGACACCTTTGTTAGTTATACACATAACAAGTATAACAAGCTAATGTTGATTAGAAAGCCAAGAAAAAAACTTAAGCGTCAGAGATGACGTAAATGTCTTAGGGCATTTTACAAAATTTGTGGCATCATGGGTTCAGTTCATTTTCAATGAGAGAGAGACTGGATGAACAGCATGAATGATTAATTAAAAGCGATTCCACTCACAATAAATCTAACAAGAGACACCATAAAGCTAAAATTAGTTGACGCGGGCGTGGCTCACACCGCCATTCGTGAGGCAGTTTTCTGCATATATGTAAAATGCCCCTCGACTATCCACAAATGATCACAAAAGACTTTCTAATCACAAAAGTTTCTAATGCCAAATATAAACATTTTTCTTACCTCTACGTATGGAAGATTTTCTCTGATGAATCTCCCTTCCGACTGTTTGGGACATCTGGAAAATTGATTGTTCGGAGAAGAAAAGGTGAACGCTAGCATGAGTCCTGTGTTGTGCCAACAGTGAAGCATCCTGAGACCATCCATGTGTGGGGTAGCTTTTCAACCAAGGGAGTGGGCTCTTTCACAATTCTGCCCCAAAAACACTGCCAGGAATAAAGAATGGTATCAAAACGTCCTGCAAGAGCGACTTCTTCCAAAGATCCATGAACAATTTGGGTGTTGATCCGTGGTTTTTCCAGCATGATGGAGCACCATGTCACAAAACAAGAGAGATAAAGAAGTGGCTTGAAGATCATTACATAGAAATGCACGTGGACATGCAGAAGCCCACAAATTGTGATCAACTCCGAGAACAAATAAGGCAAGAATGGATCACCATCAGTCAGGATTTGGCCCAGAAGCTAATATCCAGCATGCCAAAGCGAATTGCAGAGGTTATGAAGAACAACAACAAAAAAAATAAATAACTAATTATAAAACATTTCCAAAAAAAAAAAAAGCCGTTAAAACTTATATGCATATCATTGTTTTTCAGTTTGCTGGAAAAATAATCTACAAATACTGAAGCAGCAAATTTTGCAAAACACAAAATTTATGTCACTGCCAAAACTTTTGGCAATGACTGTACAGCTACAGGCAGAAGTGCCATGCTCACTCACAACCTTTAAGAGATTTT
Source organism: Cyprinus carpio (assembly GCF_018340385.1). Lineage (NCBI taxonomy): Eukaryota > Metazoa > Chordata > Actinopteri > Cypriniformes > Cyprinidae > Cyprinus > Cyprinus carpio. The sequence continues at coordinate 5,300,536 of NC_056581.1, read as the reverse complement.
TGAGTCAAGTGGGATTTTGAATGGAACAAATAAATTAGTCACTATTGTTGAATAGTCATGAAGTAAGGTCAACTAGTTCATCTAGATTTTTTTTTAATTGTATTTTATGAAAATAATTTTAATTTTAGGCTTTAATTAGCATGCTAACAGTGTTTTGTGTCATAGCGGTTAGACAATTTGCATGGCAAAACCCTCTGGGTTTTTCGTGTTTTGTTTTTTTTTGATTCATCCCCTTTAAAAGACCTCCCCTACAGCAATACACGTTGCTCACAGAAGGGTGTCTTTGGCTGTTTTTTGCATCCCAAGTAGGTTTTTGAGTATCTGGTATCAATGACATTTTTAAAAAATAAATGAATACTTAATAAGAATTAATAATTAATAGTAAAGACATTTATAAGGTTACAAATGATATCTGTTTCAAATACACACTGTTCTTATAATATATAAATTAAAAAAAAAAAACAATAGATACATGATGTCTCTGGAAACACATTTATAAGACTTTTCAAGGTTTTTCTAGAACACAGCAAACACTCAGTACCTTCTTCTGATAATTAATTATCTGTGTATCTATGCATTTCCCGCTGTCGAGAGCTTTGCAAAGAACAGTTTCATTCAGGCTTAAGTGGAGCAATATTTCATAGATGGTGGTTCACCAGAAATCTAGGAAACATTTCAGTTACAGCATTAAAAGCACGGTCACACTTTAGCTTGGAGACCAGTTCTAACTATTAACTATGAATTTTGCCTCATTAAACTCCTAATTTGCTGTTTATTAATAGTTAGTAAAGAAGCTGATAAGTTTAGGAACAAGGAAGGATTGAGGGATTTAAAATATGGTCATGCAGAATAAGGCATTAATATGTGCTTTATAAGTATGAATAAACAGCCAGTATATTAGTAATATGCATGCTAATAAGCAACTTGTTCATAGTGAGAATAGGTCCCTAAACAAAAGTGTTACCAATCCCACCCATAATGATTTTCACCATGCTTCCACCATACTTTCAAGTCTTTTTTTCTTTTACCTAATGAAAGCAATTTAACAATTTAATTAGCTAAAATTCAACAGATTTTTATTAGAAATGTCCTCTCTTCTGTAGTCCCACAGTCCCTTATTAAGAGAATGCTTATTCCCACACATCTGGTACAAAAGCTTTCCAGTAATTCATCGCCTCAGCTGTAACTTTTCGGTTGCAATGCGCAGTCATTTAATTCTGTTGGGGACTTCAAGCAACAGTTGTCAATTTTGTGGCATGGCGCGTTTTATCTTCTTTTCCCCCTTCAACATCCCTTTCCAGGTTCCTTTTTTGACCCAACCCTCCCTTAAAAAAAGGTTTCCATGGCAACCGTTGCCAAGCAACAGAGCAGTCGAACGCTCCTAATCCTGGGCTGTTGACAATGAGATGTGACCGGGAGGAAGAGGTTGGGGTGGGGGGTGGGGGGGGTTTACATGGTGCTCCGAAAATACATAGACAATAGAAATGAGCCCATTCAAGATGTCGAGAAGGATAGCGGAAGGAACTGCATTGCGCAATGGTCTGTTGAAGCAATGCAGCTCTGGTGCCAGTTGGCTGGGAGGAGCTGGAGAGAGACTCAAGATCTGGGTCATCATGGGAGGGATGCTTGAGCAACATTGAAGGATATATTTGGCTTTGAGGAAGTTCACTGATGAAGGACTTCTGCAGTCTCCCACTTTATAACTGACATCAACCACTGAAGCACATTAGTTGATTTCCTTTTCAGTTTTTTGACCAGGCAGCGCTGAAAATGAAAAGAAATGCAATCATTTATTCACACTCATGTCATTCCAAATCTGTATGAATTACTTTTTTTCTTCTGAACACAAAAGAAGATGTTCTGAAAGATGTCTAAGTGTTTTTTGTCCATATAATGAAAAACAAAGCATTGTCTGGTTCCCAATGTTCTTCAAAATATCTTCTAAATTCCACAGAATATAGTAAGGCCCTGTTTAAACCTTGTATTAAGATTCAGTTTATAGATCCAATCACAAGTGGACAGCACTAAATACAGGTGTAAACACGGGCTGAAACGTTTGTAGATTGTCTGCTTTCAACCACTTTCAGAGGTAGTTGAAAACTGCTCAGTATAACTGAATACATGTAATCTGGATTACACAATCAGATTCCAAAAATTAAGTACTTCTAATTTAGAATAAATCACATAAAATACTTATTATCAGACTACAGTTATATTGATTACATGATTACAAATTGTTCACACACTAGCAATAAATTATTCATAGTTTATTGATTTCAACTAATTCTTCCAATTACACAAAAAATTAAGAGGCCACACAGAATTTGACCACTGGATTTACAAAATTCATTCGTTTTAATAAGTGTTTTCTCATCATTTCAACATCACATCAACTACTGATGAATACGTTATTTTTTATTTGAATTCTAACTGATTAAATTAAATGATCACTTCATCTTTTTTAGTAAGTGTTTTTATTTTAATTTTATTTTAATTTGACATTTTTATACTTTTCATTAAACTCCCAAATCCTTGCAGTTCCTTCATGAACCCCAGTTTGGAAAACCTTGACATAATGTAATGTTTAATGCACTTCATGTTGTTAATTTTATGTCAATATATTACATTTAAATCAATGAGATAAACCAATTAAATCAAAAGGTATCAAAAAACCTACCTAAAATGTGTAATGTAAACAGACTGTTACTAACTACAATTTTTGTCATGTAATTTGGAATCAGCATTGGACTACAGTTTGTAAATATTCGAAAACCCGTTCGACTGGACTGCTTTGGTAGTGTAAACACTCCTGTGGTTGAATGTGTTCAAACAACCAGACCTAATTCTTTAATATTACAGGACGTGTTGTTGAAGTGCGCTAACCAGACGGGATTTAAACTGAAATCATAATGTAAAAAGCACAATATTCTCTTACCATTCTTGATTTTTAACACAAACCCACAGCGTTCTGTGTAGTTTTTCAGCTATCAGAGCAGAAATGAAAGCTCCAGCTCTCTGCATCGTTTTCTGTTGTCTCCTTTCACGTTCATATGTAAATTACGCAAACTTATTTTGCAATATTAAAATCGATAAATCAGAAGAAGACCATTCATACAGCTGACCATATCTGCCTTTAAAGTGTTTGGGGAAAGTGGTTGAAAGTGGACAAAAGAGATGGATTAAAACACCAGGTATAAACAGGAATGTGTCTTCATCATCTTCTAGTGATCTGATCGACCAAAACACATCTTAATACCAGCTGTAAAGAGCGCCATACAGGGTCATGCAGGTTTGGAATGACATGAGGGTGAGTAAATTATAACATAATTTTTACTTTTTTTTTGGGTGAACTACCCCTTTAAGGATTTGAATAAACCCAGTAACTTTAAAAATGTTAGTGTGTAACAACAAGTTATATCAATGTGCTTCATATGCACATGACTGCGAATGACGATTTTGAAAAAAAGGTACCTGACACCCCAGCAACTACATAGCAACCACACCCTAGCAACTGCATGTGGTAGCAACATGCTAGCAACCACTCAGATCACAATAGCAACCGCTTAGCAATATCTAGGCACCCACAATACACAAACAAGTATTTCTTCTGAAAATGAAAAAAATGTAATTCTAAATTTGTATTTTGATGCATTATACTGCAGCCGTTGCCAGTAATGTTGAGGGATGACAAGGGAGCTAGACAGTCACTGACTCATGTGTTTCAATTACTGATAAACATGGATGTCAGGGGAAAAAAAATCCATAGCAACCCGGGCAGCTTAGCCTTCCTGCATTCAGTGAAGCTTTGAAGCTAACCATATTAGCCACATTAGCTGAACTGACTCACATTAAAGCAATTGTGAACATTTAAAGTTGTCAACCAGATTGTGAGAGTATTGAGACAAACAATAGCTTGAGAGTCAGCTCAATGCTTCCTGCAACTTTTATTCATATGTTATGAAAATTTTAACAAGGGTTGCCAGGCCTATGTTACAAAACCAGCCCAATGGCCAATCAAAAATATCCCAAAACCTTGAAGTATACCACTCCTATATATAAAACACGCATTTTACAGTCACTGTTACAGTATGTGTTAGACATAGTTTCATCCTGATCAATATTAACTATATTGTACTAATCATAAACATATAAATTGGATAAAACTGAATGCGTGTTTAGCTCCACTCGCTGGGCATTTCCCTATGAAAATTCCTTATTCAACAAGCAACGTTATCTCATTTTGCATAAATGTTGTGCCAGCCACATTTGTCTAATGAGCCTGGGTTGCAGTTCCAATAATAATTGAATGAAAAGAAGTGATAACTAGGAGTCTTTCTAAGTTCTAATACAGATAATCTTCGTATAATCTTCTCATCTTCAACAAAGGAAATGTGAGGAGAGTGGAATAAAATGAACGAGAGACAAATGTGAGACAAAGCATGGCAATTACGAGCAGGTACGGTGTAAATATACTTTATAGCTCTCTCTTCTTGCTGCTGGGGCTATTAGAAGACTAGACAAGAGTCATTTTTTCACTCAGCTTCAATGAAATGGATTTTCTAGAGCGAGACGTCTCAATCCAACAGTTCTTATTTACAGGAAACAAAGCATTAATACACTGTTGAACCTCCTTATTAATATTTAAGCCTAATGAAGGCTTGTGTCTGGAGTGCGCAGGGAGAGGCCGGGCGTCACGCTGTGCGTTGTGTCTCAGTGGGGCACCCCCTCCCACTGGCTTCCTGCCTCCTTTTCTCTTTCTTTTTTTTTTCTTTCTATCTCGCTCTCTCTTCTCCTTCTCTCTCCCACACTTGGCTCTGACGAAAGCTGCAGTTGGAAACACCCTGAGCTTCAACAAAGCACTTCCATCCTGTCTCCTGGGCTGCCCAATTGCTTAATGGACACTTTAAGATCTGCAGAGACGTTTGGCTAATGGTGTGACCTGATTACAGAAAGCCCAATTCAAGGCCATTGGAGGGCTCTCTCTGTAGGAATATGAGTACACACTTGGGCCTCAGCGAAAATCGCAGCCCCTCGCAATCTGGCAGCTGGCTACAGCTGTTACGAATAAATGTTTATGTACGAGAGAGTACGAGATGTTTGTACGAGAGAGTTTCTTTTCCAAATAATCAAATTTGTGAGTGCCATTTTTCAAAGATTACATTTGAATGTCATGAAGGATTACTCATACTATTAGATATATTGGCCTATTATGTCACTTCCTGCCCTGCGTGACCAAAACCTATAAAATGGCACATATTCCCCAATAACATGCTTTTGGTCCAATTACACAACATTCTTTCTTGGTCCTAGAACGACATTACAGTCAAAGAAAAGTCTTAAACGTATCCCTAACCTAATAGCAGGTTCATTGCTAAACTTCTCAGGGCCTCATGGGGGCGCAAGGGGGTCCGTGAAAAATTTGAAAGAAATAAATTTAACATTTGACAAAATGTATTTTGTAGAACTGTCAGTGTTGACTGTTAACAAAATATGTTTAACAGTAATTTCATTATGATTTCTTGAGACTGAAATCAGGAGTTTAATCAGTTATTTTATTTACAGTCAGGTTTTTAACAGTGAGAATTGATTTTATTGAAATTTATTGTGAAAAGCGCTATAGAAATACACTTTAATTGAATTAAATATTTTCAATGTGTTGAAAAAAGACTAAATACAAAAATGCATTTAATACAATAATAATGTTAGTGAATATATTCCAGGTTTTCTAAATAATTTGCTTTCATATATAGCATAAAAAAATTAACCCTCTGGAGTCTAAGGGTATTTTTGGGGCCTGGAGAAGTTTTGTCATGCCCTGACATTTGTGCTTTTTTCAGTTTCTTATAAATATCTAAATGGCTAAAGTCTAATCTCACTGTAATCAGCACAAATTGGCTATAATAATATGTGAGCAGCATGTATGTACATGATTGTGTTTTTGAGAAAAAAAAATGTTATGCGTGGTTAGTGAAAAACTAAAAATGTTAAATCACTTGAATAAGGCAATAAAACACATACAGAAAATTGGTTCCCAGATATTTTGAGAACTGGAGCTTGTAGCCTAGAATTTTTTTTTTCTAAATGATGTGAAAATCATCTTGTTTACTCACTTACAGAAAACAATATATTGATTTAAATTTTCTAAGACACTTTTTGTTGGTAAAAGTCATATGCGAGTAGGCGTCAACTATCATGAATTCACACCTGAGAAGACAAAGGCCTGCATAATGAGCTGCATAATGAGCCATTCAGTCAGCTGTGTCACTGAGAGGGATGAGTTACAAGAAAGAATGTGAGGACAAAATAAATCTATATAATTTTTATGTTTTGTAGTTTATTTAGAATATATTTAATTATCCCACAACATAATTTAATATTCACTTGTGAGTGCCAGTTAAACAGTTTATTAGGAAAAATCAAAGCTGACTTTCAAACTGAATTTTTGCATCATTACTCCAGTGACACAATCCTTCAGAAATCCTTTTAACAATCTTATTTTCTACAAAAAAAACATTTATTGTTATTATTATCATCATCATCTTTATTATTATTATTATTATTATTATTATTATTATTATTATTATTAATGTTGAAAAAGAGCTGAGAATTTTTTTTTTTTTAGGTTTTTTAGGGGGGATAAATTGAAAAGAACAGCAATGATTGTTACATTTGTTACAGTTACATTTATTGGTACATTTATATTATTTACATCAAGCTTTTTGAATGGTATAGTAGTGTATATTGTTATTGAACTTCATAATATTTCACTTGATTATACATTTAGTCAGGAATTATAGTTTGGAAAAAAGTCTTTGGAAAAAGTCTAACTAGTAAAATGTTACGACACGTTATGTGAAAACTAGTACAAGTATATAAATCAATAAAAAGAGACTTACTCATGTTTATGATCTCTGCTGAATAAAGTGCTTCATTCTTTTTTCTGAGGAATTCCAAATCTCAAATCCTCAACCACAATCACATCTTTTGGGGTGAATTATGTCTTATTCCTCTCATCGCGAAGCAAACAGTAAAATAATAAAAACTTGAAGAACAGTCTCGCTGCGTTGTCTTCTGTTGTGGAATTTTAATTACTTTCCTGCGCGCTTCAGTGAAACATTTGAATCTCAAAAGCAGCGCTCGGCGCGGGGGGCGTGGTCGCATTACAAGATAATGAAGGGAGACGTGAAAAACGGAGATCGCGTTGTTTTCATATGGATTACTTTATCACAGAATATTGTTTTCAGCAGCACTTGTTTAGTTTAAAAGTAGACATGTCAGGCTTTCTATAGATATCTCTCTCATGTCTCTTCGTTGAGTATTCACAGAGTTACAGTTCATTTTAAAGGACGCATTTGTATCTGAAGATCAGCGCAGACAAAGGCTGCAGACAGCACTCCTTGTTTGTTATCTTTATTTTTATAAGTGCACAAAGTTTGTTGTTATTATGTCTGTATACAAAAAAAAGTAGACCCTTTAACAGATTCGATTGATTTATTGCACTTATCTGTACGATCAAAACTGAAAGTGTAATTTAAGTTCTTTTCGGGGTTATCAGGAGAAAATACCCCAAAACGCGTATACGCGTTAATCGACTCCAGAGGGTTAAGTTGTAAATATAAAACAAAGCCAATTGAAGTACATTCTTACAAGAAAATACTATTTCAGTTTCTCTGCTTCAAAATTTCATGTTTAATTCAATGTGTAACCGTAGTTGTCGTTTCTTTATTAATATTTGTGAAATTTCCGAGTGAAAATTGTTTCACTGTTTCAATACCATTTTTAATTCAGTGTACAGTGTAATGAAAATAAAAATATGTAGTCATTATTTTGTTTTAGGAAAGAGGTCCATCACGAGGGAGTCATACTTGAGGATCCTTGATATAAAGTTTAAAAACCACTTTAAACCTCAAATCTTAAATCTAACCCTCATATCTGTCTGGTCGATGGGAACGTTGCTCCAGGACCAGGAGACTAAAATTCTGAAAGAGCCTCAGTGACGAGGTCTATACTTTTTCTTAATCACAGCAACTCTTCCTTCATCGTTTTCACATACTTCTTGATTTTATTCATGTCTCTGTGAAACCCACTCTCACTCACTATCATATGATCTTCTTAAATCACTAAAACACTATGATGTAACCTGTAACCTTTCAAACAGCGGCCCAGTCTTTATATCAGATTCCTCCCTCAGTCACAAGCTGCTCGTCCCAACCACGTGCCTGCAGCCATTGCAGCTCACGCTGTGGGAGGGGAGCACACACAACACGAAATGTGGTAAACGCTGCACACTATATATTGAATAATCGATAACTGTACGCTTATCATGTATATACAGTAGATATGTGATATATTGGCTTGTAGACTTTGATGTGCCTTCTTTAATTGTGGTCTTATAGTCTTACCTATGCAGCTAAAGTAGATTATACAGTAAATTATGTTTAGTAAACACTATAACCATTGAAATATTTGCAGATAGAACATTTTCTGGGATTAAAATGCATTACTTGAATGAATGATGGTATCGTAAAAGGCTCAGCTGATGTCGCCAGCAAAATGGTTCTGCGCATTTCACGGCTGTTATTTACATCCTGTCCTCTGCTTTTGTTTTATGGGCATTACGCTGGCAAACACAGCAAGGTAATTGAACATGGGCAGGTGACTAATTGAATTAGATAGGGAACTCGGCAGGGCTGGAGAAATAGAGGTTAATAACCGCGCTTGGCCATATGATGCTTGCTGAAATCGACATGATTCTGTGAGCTGCTTTTTCTTGTTGTTTCTCCTTTAGGGATTTTGTTGTCTTTGGCTTTTAATCTTATTTTTGGATTTTTTTTTCAAGTTTAGAAGATTATTATGCATTTTATTCTTTACAGAAAGGGACAATTATTTTCAACGGTTCCTGTTATGGCCTGGTTTATCTAACTAAATATTGCCTGATGATTGGCGCCATATTCAGTGTTGGAGCCACACTCTTCTAATCATCTTGCATTTTCAATAAAGTATAGGGTTGGGTGTAATGTGTTTCTATGTAACACGTTACTGTAATTAAATTACTCATCCACTAAAAAAGCAAAGTTAGGGATCACTGTTCATTTTTAGTTAATTTATTCACAGTTACTTATAAAGTACTAGCGTAACATACAGTAGACATTTCAACAGTTCTAAAATCAATATTGAATTTCAAATCTAAAATTATCGTCTTAAAGTAAAACTGAATGCAGCGTCTTTAACCCTCTGCACGCTGGCGCATTCACTTGCAGTTTTTCCTTATAACAGAGAGAAGAACCTAAAATACTCAGATACAATCTATAATCTATAAAGGGTCTACTTTTATTTGTGTTTACTGACAATAATAACAAAACAAACAGGGTGCGCTTTCTGCTGTTTTGGTCTCCGTGTGAACTTCTTTCTGAAACCATCACAAAAATGAACTGAAACTCAGAGAATATTTGACACACAGACGTGAGAAATATGTCTATAGAAAACCTAAAGTGTCTACTTTTAAATGATCCAATTTAAATCAAAAATGAATATTCTCTGATTACGTAATCCGTAAGAAATGAAAGCGAGGTACAGTCTTTCCCTACTCTGAGCTCAGCCATACCTGCGTGCAAATGCCCTCATCACCTAGATACAAAAAATAGATTTAAAAATAATCATGATTCATGTATTTTTCACTGTTTTTGGAAGAGGACCTGCTATGAGGAATACACCAGAATTTACCTTAGAAGAACAGCACGATCTGACACGGCTTTATTCAGCAGAGGATCTCATTTCTGTAATTTATTCTTACTTACATTAGTTAACGTGTTATTTTTACATAAACTTGTACTGATTTTACTAGTTGGGCTTTTCCTAAACATCTAGCCAAACAGAAATGTGTGCAAGCGAGTGAAATATGCATTCAGATATATAGGCAACTTTTTAATTACATATAGTTTAAATGTCGTATACAAAATGAGGATGTAATTTTTTTTTTTTTTATAGGAATGTTTACATTGCAGCATGATGAATGTTACAATCTAGGAATGTTTAGATTAGTGTTTACTGATCTACTATCAGATGTCGATGTTTATAATGCAATAAGAAATAAGAATATAAAAAAAAAAAAATCATAATTTATTTAATATACTGTGTGGTAATACAAAGCATATGTGCATGAATGACAGTACAAAATTGACTGTCAATTCGTGTACAAAATGTCAGTGTGTATGAAATATGGTACTCATTGTTTTGTTTTTAATGCTTACAGCTTGATACATGAAATATTTTACTTCAGCTTTTTTGTTATTTAGATATTTTACAGAGTAATTCTATTTGTTAACCAAAGAAGGTTAAATTTTTTATTATAATGTGTAATTATTACAGTTGTATTAAAACTAAAAGGCTAAACTGTTCCATGTTTGACTCAAATGGAAAGAACAAAGAGTTATATTTCTATTGTCTATGCTTTAAGGTTTATAGGGATTTTAAGATGTAATTAGTGATGTGAATAATTAAAGTTACTTATTGAATAAATTACTTGTCAGGCAGAGTAATAAGAAAATTAATTTAAATACAATATTGATGATGTCATTAGTAATTAACTACTTTTTGGAAGTAACTAACCCAACACTTATGTGTGTCATCATTAAAAAATGACAGTTAAAGTATTATGCCAAAACAGTGTAAGAATGAAAAAAAGATGCTTTAAAACCCTGAAAAAAAAGAAGTATAATGTTCAAAATAGTACTTATTAGGGGAAAGAAAATATTAAGTATTGACCTAAATACATCTTTATAAGTAACTTCATAATTGCTTTTAATTTCTTTGAAATATAGTTAAAATGAACTGCTAACTTAAATATACTTTGACGTCATTTCTATTGAAATTTGTATGTCATGTATTTAAACATATTTGTAATTACACATACACATTTCACATAAAAAATTTAAAATATAGTATATAAAAAATAATAACTAAAAAAAATGTAATACTGAATAACACAATACAGTTAAAAATTGTAATTCTGATGGCTTAGAAAGTAATAGCACACGTTTCCCTCAAAAAGCCACATGATTTGGTGTATTATTCTTGTAGCACAAACAGTGCAAGATGAGAATTGAAATACTTAGGTTTAGAGGCTTGTTCAAATTCATAACCCTGAGTGCGCAATAGTAAATGGCGAGTTTGTGGGAGTTAAAGCACATTGTCTGTCCCCTGTTGCCACAACAATGAATGTCCCAGATTGGAGTGATTTGCTGTCCTCATACTGGGTCATCTCTATTGACATTCATCCCATCGTCTAGATCTAGAGTGTCTCTCTAAATATGTTACCCTGTTTGCTCTCTTCAAGGTTAAAGGCCGCTGATTTGATCAACTCCAGAGGTTTTCCCCCAGAGGGAGCATGATCCCTTGTTAGTGCTTCAACTAACCATTTCTTGTCTTTGGTCTCTTCACAGAGCCGTATGGCGGAGAGCCTGCGTTTGTTCGATTCCATCTGCAACAACAACTGGTTCACCAATACCTCGCTCATCCTCTTCCTCAACAAGAAGGACCTGCTTGCCGAGAAGATCAAGCGTATTCCGCTGACCGTCTGCTTCGCTGACTACAAGGGGCAGAACACCTACGAGGAGGCGGCCGTGTACGTGCAAAGGCAGTTTGAGGACCTCAACCGCAACAAGGAGACCAAGGAAATCTACTCGCACTTCACTTGCGCCACTGACACCAGCAACATCCAGTTTGTGTTTGACGCGGTGACGGACGTGATCATCCAAAACAATCTCAAGTACATTGGGTTGTGCTAGGACGAGGGGACAGGGGAGAGGGGCGGCAGGCACGGCTTATGAAAAAAACCCTTGGCGAACGACGAGGCCTGCCTGTCGATCGATCTGAGTGCCCTTGAAAACGCTTGTCGAAACAGGAAACTCAGATGAGGCTCAGAGGAAAGGGCTACATGCTGCCATCCTGCTAGATTTATCAATGTCAAAAACGTACAGGTACAAGAGGATTTTACAAGGTTGGTATAAATGTGTTTGCACTGAACATATGAGTATGTAGACGCACACACACCATCGTTACGTTTGTTCACACACAACGGACTTCGGAATCAGCAGTAAAGCACATGTTTGACATGGAAACACTGGAAACAGATCTCCCTGCTCCTCTTTTCCCTGACTAACAGCAGGAATTCCTACCTGAAAATGTACTCACATTCCAAACCCATATCAAACCTTTAGTAACACAAAGTAGAACACAAACAAAATGCTCATCATTAACTCTCAACATACTATTTAAAATACAGTGACAGTGAATGGTGGGGAAAAAACACCATAAAAGTAACTTAACATTTAACTTGTGCTCTTATTATTAAGGAATACATTTTAAAGCTTTATGCACGTATTCCAGTTTGGTGCATCGCAGTTGGTGAAGATACACTCTCACACTACAGTTCAAATTATAATCAAGTACTTTTACAACACATGAAAACGGGTGTACTTCTTTAAAGCATGAAAGAAAATGAAACAATGATTTAAAATGTACTTTAAAAATTTTAATTTGACTTAAAAAAATCACTTTGATGAACATGAATGAGAGTTGAGAGCTGCAGTGGAGACGGTTATCTGTGTATCTGTGAACGACTTAAATGTAAGTGTTTTCCTCACACACAATCTATTGTATGACTTCATGAATTTTGGAATTTTGATTATATGGATTGCTGTTATAGTACTTTTTGTCATTTTTGGCACTTAACATCCCTTGGTTACCATGCATTGTCTTTGAGTGGAAAAGAGCAGCATGAACATTCTGCTAAACATCTCTTTTTATGTTCGACAGAAGAAATAACATTTGAAGTGACATGAGAGTGAGTAGATGATAAAATGCAATTTAGGTGAACTGTTCCTTTAAGTTTTGTCTTTCTTTATAAGGTCTTTGATTTGCCTGATTTAAGTAATGCTGCTTTCGGAGATGATATAAAGAGTTTATATGAAAATATAAATGTATATGAGAGGTTAAAGTATCTTGAAAGAAAGAAAAACCTACAAAAAAATTTACGATGTCATTTGGTTTTGCTCCAAAGGTGAAAACTGCCACTGTCTGAATATGGAGTCAAATGGCTTTTTTTACTCACATTCACCTGTAGTTTATTTTTTGGCTGTCTGACCCCTAGGAATCAATCTGTTTTCTTGTTTCTTTTTATTCTGTTTTCCTTTTGCCTAAAATAGGATGTAATCCAGAGTTTTTAGAGAAAGCGTCCTTCTTTCCATGAGAGTGTTACACTGACGTGAACATTAAGTGTTTCATAACATTCATTCCAGATTCAAAGAAAAATAAACAGTGCCAATATCAATGTAAATAAAAAAAAGGCCCGTCTATCATGTTACTTTTTCAGTTTTAATGGACAAAAAATATATATATACATATATATTGTAACATTAAATATGCATGAATTTGTTTACTTTGGGTTTTTGATAAATTATGGTTTGATTTACTTTCTTATATTTTTAGTTTTACTAACATGCTCCAGAAATATATCAAAGTCAAACACTGTGTACGATTGTACAGTTGTTTTCTGCAAGGTATTTATTGAAAAGAGTTTTATGTGAAGAGAGTCATTTTAAGTCCAGAGCAACCTGAACTCAGCACGAAAACATTAAAAGAGAATTTACTCAAATTTTGTCTGAATCAGAGAAAGAGAGAAAGAAAATCTATAAAAGAGCAGAATCTTTCTCTTCTGGTGTCATTTTGAGTGACCATTGTCCGCTGTATGTGTAAATACTATGTGAGGTACATTCTGTGAGACAATTAAAAAAAATAATTAAATAAAAAACGAAATCACTTTTTAAGATGTAGGGCTGATTGACAGATTAAAGGGGTCCATCGCGCTCCATCCTCCTCCTGTTCAGTTATGATGATGTACAACAAACCCAAATAAGGGCTTAAGGATTGAGGATGTCCACTAAAAAACAAAAACAGACAAATAAAGAAACAAATACTAAAGTATAACAGAACAGTAATAGTGAATAAAAAGAATTATGCAAATATTGTTTGTGCTGCAGGTTTGTTTTCTTGTGTTGGGGTGAGTGAGGCTTCATTAAATCTTGATCATCAAAGTTACCCATAACTGCTTGTGTTTTGACATTTTTTCCCACATATGCAGGCATATTATTACAGTATAATATTTTTCTACAATCCAATCCAACAATTATGCATAATAATAACATTTTATATTTATTCAAATGTTTATATAGGCATTAGCAACCACAAAATTGTTAATTAAAAAAAAAAAAATTAAAGGCACTAAAGGACTAGTTCATCCCCCAAACACCCTCAACCAATGGAACCTCTGCAGTGAATGGGTGCCGCCAGAATGAGAGTTCAAACAAATGATAAAAACATCACAAAAATCCTAAACGTTTTTAACCATTGCTTCTGGCTAAAATACGTTGTCTCTATCCATAATAATGATTCCTCCAAACAAATAACTCATCTCTCATGAAAAAGGACATAAATTCTGAAGCGAAAACAAAAATGCCAGTAGATTTTGATGTGAGAGGACAACATAAACAAACATGTCAGTAGATTTTGATGTGAGAGGACAACAGGGGATAGTCTTTTTTAACTGGAGGAAGCATTATTATGGATTATAGAAGTGATATTTAAAGTTAAAATCCCTTACATTTGTTTATTTATCCACAAGATGTTAACTGATGGACTGGAGTCGTGTGGATTACTTATGTTTTATTGTGATGTTTTAATCAGCTGTTTAGACTCTCATTCTGACGGCACCCATTCACTGCAGTGGATCCATTGGTGAGCAAGTGATGTAATGCTAGATTTTGTCAAATCCAAATCTGTTCTGGTGAAGAAACAAACTCATCTGAGTTTATAGCAAATGTTTATTTTTGGGTGAATTATTCACCTTAGACTTTTTGCACTGTGACATTTTCATGACACTTAAAACACCTTCCAGAATTTTCACAACTCTTATGCAAAAAAATCATATAGTATTTTTACTGTACCATCCTAAAAACAAGCCATATTACAGTATAACACATTAAGAATAATGGAAATTAAAAAAAAAATATTCTAGATAAAATACAGTTATGGAACAGGACCAAATATGTTTAATTGTTATGTAAATAATGTCATAATGCAAATGCATTAATGGCTCTAAAAACGGGCTTCGTTTTTTTTTTTTTTTTTTTTTTTTTTCGTTTTGTTTTCTTTTAATTTGTGTTTAAAATTCATTACTATATGAATAGTTGAATACTGTTGATTGAAATACACCATTTAAGAATGCTCCCATAATTATTTGATAGTTATGAACAGTAATATTAATAACTGATGTACTTTACAGTAAGAGCATTCAATTTTTTTTTATTTATTTTATTTTTTATTTTATTTTTTACGTGGTATAGGTGCAGTGTCTGCAGTTTGAAAATATTCTCTGGTATTATTTGCTTCCAGCATTGCCAGCTAATGCAAGACAAACATAAATATGGTCACCGATACACATTCAAATATATGCATGTTTTTAAAGCATTATTAGCCACATTAAATGTTAACAGCAATAACTGGGCACAGCCAAGGTCACTGTAGTGAGTGGCCATATACATTGTCTCCATGGATAAATCATTTGTGCATGCATGTATTGAGTGCTGTCACTAATTCAATGGCATATGCCGCAGGCTGATGCATTGCATGTAATCCATGAGGAAATTGTTTCTGCTTCCTGCCTAATTGTCCCTGGACATCAGATTCTAGGAAATGTCTTCTCAGTCTGTCTCAATTCAGTCCACTCCAGCAACAGCAGAAGCTCAACGCTGCGTTTATTTATGATGCATTGCACCATGGCAATCAACATGCTAATTAAATGTGCAATTAAATTATTCTTCAATTGATTTATGTCTGCAGATTGTTTGTAGTAAAAAGAACTGAGAGAGTGAAAGATGGACGGGAAGAGAAGAATGAGGGAGAAATAGAGGCTGGAATGATCTCGCATAACTGGATCAATTAGTGGCCAAACCCTGGTGATGACCTTTATTGTTGTCAGTACTAGCACGACCCTATTGTTTATCACGCCGCTAATTTCTAGAGTACCAGGACAAAACAGCCTGCAGATCTGACAAAATAAAGGTTTGTGTACCAAGGAAGCATTTTGAATTAATCTGTTCAAGATATTCAGAGCTATTCTATCATGTGTGGGTGCCACACTCCTCCCTTTTTATCACTAATGTTTTCCTGACCACACTGTACAACTCATTATGTATCTACACTGACAGATATATATAATATTATATATATATATATTATATATATATATATATATATATATATTTTTATATGAGTATTTACAAATCTGCTTTGATTATGAATGAATAGAGAATACAGGATGGTTTCAAATTGATCTTCATCTCCTTCCTTTGGAGAAAGTCTAAATAGGCCATTTTAAAATAATAAATAAAATCAAATAAAAATATTTTTCACCTGTGCCCACTCCACATTTTAGGCAAGATGGGTCCAAACAAAACAAAAACAACAAGCACAACAACAAAAAGTACAATTTCCAAAAAACAAACAAAAAGCGTTTGTATTTAATTTTATAATAAATAATTTTAAAAATTTAATAATTAATAATTATTAAAAACATAGTTATCAGTTGGGAAAACGCATCACCTTTCACAATGAGTCATTTTACACCCATTTGTGAAAAAACAAAAACATGTTTATTTGGTCCGAATGATGAGGATATATATATATTAAAATAAATAAAGTATTTTATTAATAAAGTATTAACTTCTCATGACCGCTGAAGAGTTTTTAATATTTATTGTAAAGTCATATAAACATCAGAAACCTTCGGAATGAAGACCAATTTTTTATATTTTATGCTTAAAAAATTGTCAAATATTATACAGCTGTGGAACGAGGTGAATTCTGAAAATGAACCTCATCTGTCAGGACAGGTACGAATGTTCCTTTAAAAGATACACACATATATATTTCTGTGTTCAACTGTCTTCAACCACTTGCTTTGCTGGGGAACAAAACACAATTTCTGTCACCATTGTGGGTGTTAATGAGGAACGTAGGGACGTTTTCGCTCTTGTGAGACTGGAGTTTACTGAGCGTAGCCTCATTGATGTCCATCATGTAAAGCTGATGAAAATTAATAAAAGGAGGGTACAGTACATGACTTGGGTGTAATCACACGTTTGGTGGGGGAAATTATGTCTGTCACTCAAAAGACAGTTTTTGTCTCATTAAGACTAAAGTATGTAGTGGTTTATGCCACAGCTGTGACTCTGACTCGAGTTTATTGAAAGAGATCATTTGTTCTGAAAAAAATAAATAAAAACCTTCCAGAAATAAACAGATGAATGCTACAGCAGCGCCGGGCAGGAGGGCCGACCATTGGAAGACCTTGTGACTGTCATGAGCAGCAGGGAAGGACAGACCACAGAGACCGAGGAGGAAGGCTCTCAGTTTAATCTCATTCTTCAGAATTTGGTCAACAGTGGTTTTAAGCTTTGGAGTCTGACAACAAATTGGATTCAGAGTTCAAATCATGCACAGGGACAAATGTGATGTGTCACTCTGATATAAGACGGTTAGGTGAACCTCAGTAAGGTCACATTTTACATTTTACAAAGCTCACAGTACATTTTGAATAAAGAAAAACAAAGCCTCTGTTAGGACTTCTTGACTAGTGTTCTGACATTATTGGCATGAAAGTTAAACACACATTACCCTTATTCTCATTCCATGTCAATACATCTGGATGTGATTTCTGTAAATCATTATCAATCATTTTTCCCCATTACTGGGAAATTTTCAATTGATTAGACTCCCATTACTGAATACAGTATTTTTTTTTAATCTCAATACAAAAAAAATAAAAAATAAAAAAGATAAGATAATAAAATGATCCATATCAGCCTAAATGAAGATGGCACAGCAGTCCAGCTAGCATTGTGAATAAATATGTACTGAAACAAAAGCATAAACCTAAAATATATTTCTATAATTATTTTACAAAAAGTAAATATTTTTATTTTATTAGTTATTATATTTTTAAATCGTAAAACAAATATTAAATAATAAGTGTTTTTTTCTTATTTTTTTTTTACTTTATATTTCACACACAAAATGTATTGTATAGTATATAGTTTATAGTATATTATATTTTTTATTCTACTTTGAATTGACTTTCTTTAGAATATCGAGTTCGCAGTGTAGGTCACTATTATTCATAATAGAGTAATCACACACACAAAATTGATATGTGTAATTAATTTAATAAAGACAGCAACAAAAATATTTTCTTACATTTGTTTACCACTGAGAGAAAAACAGATCATTTCTGACTTTAATTTGCAATGTCGCTTACAGAAATACACAAGAGTGTCGTTAAAATCTTCGAGACATCTGATTATCTTTTTTTTTCACTCCACTGAACCTGCCAGATGCAGGAATTATTACACCACTATATTTAGTGCCATTTGTTTGTTCATTAACCTTTTGTAAACAAGTTAAATGCACAGCCTGCATTCTCCTTTAATTTCATTAGTCAAAGTGTTCAACTGTACACTTTAGTTTAGTTCACTGAACACATTGATGTTGATGATGCCAGCATCAAACCAAACCCTTTTCTTAAAATAAATCATAATACATATCACAGCCAGGACAAAGATATGATCAATTAGTAATGAATCAGTTTAGCTTCACATATTACAAACTGTCCATTATTATTAATGAATGTGAAATGGAATAAGACCCAAGCCCAGACTGAGCGATTCAACCTAGTCACCTTTAGCCTTTAGTGCACATTAAAAGAGCTGTATGCCTGACCTGCTGACACTGAGGGCAGCTCATCTGATCTAGATTTTGTTTTAAAAATTATTCTTATTTTAAAATGACATGTGAAAAGTTAGGTGTTGCTCAAGCAAATCCCTTCAGGTGAAAAACCATCTCTGAAGCACCATGCATGAGGAGCACAATCTAACTTGCTTGGCAGACACAGCAGTCTGGCTTCCCAAACGCGCTGGAGGATATGTATCTGCCACCCTGCGGTCACTCGGGCTAATGCACCACTGCCAGATCAAAGACAGGTGCTGGTCATATAATTAGAATATCTCAAAAAGTTGAGTTATTTCACTAATTCCATTCAAAAAGTGAAAGTCTTGTATATTATATTCATTCATTACACACAGACTGATATATTTCAAATATTTGGTTCTTTTCATTTTGATGATTATAACTGACAACTAAGGAAAATCCCAATTCAGTATCTCATCAAATTAGAATAATTGTGAAAAGGTTCATATTGAAGACACCTGGTGCCACACTCTAAAATCAGCTAATTTACTCAGAACACCTGCAAAGGCCTTTAAATGGTCTTTCAGTCTAGTTCTGTAGGCTACACAATCATGGGGAAGACTGCTTGACTTGCCAGTTGTCCAAAAGACGACCCATTGACACACTTGCACAAGGAGGGCACGACACAAAAGGTCATTGTAAAAGAGGCTGGCTGGTCACAGAGCTCTGTGTCCAAGCACATTAACAGAGAGGCGAAGGGAAGGAAAAGATGTGGTATAAAAAAAGTGTACCATGCCATAGGGATAACCGCACCCATGGAGAGGATTGTGAAACAAAACCCATTCAAAAATGTGGGGGGAGATTCACAAAGAGTGGACTGCAGCTGGAGTCAGTGCTTCAAGAACCACTACCCACAGACATATGCAAGACTCTTGGGTTTCAGCTGTCGCGATTCCTTGGTGTCAAGCCACTCTTGAACAAACAAGACAGCGTCAGAAGCATTATTGCAGTGATAAATATGTTTCTGTAGCAAAATATTTATATATTTGTGTGAAAGTATTGTTTTAATTTTAAAAGTATTTTTATATTTATTAACTTTTTTTTTTTTTAGGATTTCGCCTACTTAATTAGCTTTTTGACCAGCTCACAAACCTCCTGTTATTCCTTCACAAACCCCAGTTTTGGTTAACCCTGACATTTAATTCACTTCATGTTGTTTCATAATAAAGAATAGAAATATATTTTCTTTCTCTGTATTTCTATATCAACTGGGTACAAAATTCCTATCGTGTTTGGTAACTAATTAGTCAAATGCAAAAAGTAATCAAAAGTAGTCAGATTACATTACGTTACAGTTTGCGGCATGTATTTGTAGACAGTTTGGCCATTTCTAAAAAAAAATCTAATTATTTTTTTTTTCTTTATTCTTTTTTTTTGAGTATTTTTTAATGTATTTTTGTTGGTTTTCAATGTGTAATTTCTCCCACACAAGTGGAATACGTCGTTTTACGTTTTCAAGGGGAAAACTCAACATTTTTAATGTCAAAATACGTCATCATAACTTCAGTGCGTCACGTGTCAGGATTAATGGTGAAAAATGTGTGCTGGTTGCCATAACAGCAGCCTTTCGAAAGATCGCGCGGTGTATCTCCTGCGCCACGTGACTGCGGGTTCCGGCTCGTGTTGGCTATGGCGATGACTGTAGGATTAGATGCGGCGAGTCCATACGCAGTCGGCAGGAAGACTGCTGTACGGGAATATCTGTGAGTACACGACAACTGCTCGATGTATACAGTCTCAGCAGCTCTTAATGACTCAAACGACGATAAACAGCGCTTCTAAGGGATTTTTCAAATGATAAAATACTAACTGCGGCCGTTACCGCAGTCGTTTTTGTTGTGTCGTAAAAAAAAATGCAGCTCTGTTTATTTAGTAGCTATAGAGGATTCACTTTTTTTTTTTTTTTTTTTTTTTTTTTTTTTTTTTTTTTTTTGTTTTTTTTTTTTTTGTTTTTTTTTTTTTTGTTTTTTTTTTTTAACCATAAATATTTTCAACAGTCCCCTTCTGTATGACTATACCAAAACAAACGTCCCTAAAAAATTAATACAAATAAATTAATATATCCAGCAAAGTCACAAATCAAATTATCATGTCTCCTGCTGGATATATGTACTATGTTTATTATACACTTACAGTATGCTGAATACAAAGTATTCAGGTTGATGTAAATGTAGAGAGTAAACCGGTTTATATGTTAGTGCTGATAGTGTCGTTTCACAGGCGAGGTTCCCTGGACAACCTGCTGACAAGACTCATGCATCGCAGTCCTCCATGTCAGCAGAGACAGGATCATATCCACATTTCCAAGGTACACTCTCTAGCATCACATTATCAGGTACTGTACTGGAACGACCATTCTGTAATTTGACAAAGGTATGATTCATATCGCAAGTATTACAACAGGAATTCAGGCAAGCATTCTGTGACCTTTAGCGAGCACATCATCAGATTATTAATATTGAGAATGTGTGACATCCACAGAGGAGTTAATTCTGTGAAACAAATAAAAAGGCTTCCCACAGCTGCTTCCTGTAGCTAGTTTTCTCAGTATTGGGGTCATAATTAAGGGCAGATGTACCCTATTTACTTTCTTAATGCCATTCCTGGCCAATCCTATTTGTGAATGATTCCAAAGTGGAAATGGAGCAGACAGCATTTCAACAACTAGACACTACAGTTCTTATTCACTTATTGCCAGAAGTATCTGTTATTTGATTCTGTTTATGGTAAGAAGAGTTAATCATCATTTATTAGTTCTGTTGTCACTGTCCTGTAGTGTTATAATCCCACAAGCCTGCCTACAGATGAAGGATTATTGGCATACAAAAGCCCACGATGGCTTGCCAAGACCGGTGTGTTTCACGTCAGCACAAGGGTGGTTGGTTATAGAGCATATGAGTTTCAGTATATATTTTTACAATTTTTTTTTTTTTTTTGAATTTTTCACCCCCAAATGTTTCTAAAGAATGATATTTATGTATATAAGACATATATAAAAAATATAACACTGACACACACACACATTGTTATGTTTATTCATATACATTACCATTAAAAGTTTGGAATAATTACATTTACTCCATTTATTTTATATATATATGTGATACATACATGAGAGAGAGCTGAAGAGAGAATTCTATTAGTCCTTTATTATATAATTTTATTTTCATATCACTGTCTAGTAATGACAGGCTTAAGAAGATGTCAAAAGCAGTAGTGGTTGGAGATCTCACTGTGGGAAAGACATGCTTAATAACAGGTAAAAAGTATACAGGACCTTAATTTAATGATACATGTAGTTTTTCATATACATGTCAAGTTCCATTATTTGCTTGTATGTCATAGGTTCTGTAAAGACGTGTTTTGAGAGAGACGACAAGGCTACTATAGAGTGCGTTGACTTTGAGATTGAGAGATTTGAGATATCTGGGCTGGCCATTTTCTCTTCAAATGTGAGTAGGTTATTTTCTAAATGATTTAAATAATGTCTGTTTCATTAGAAATTTTCATGTCTTTTGTTTTTTGCACATTACAATATTTGCAGATGGGACACTGCTGTTCCAGGAAAAGTTCAAATGCATCGCATCAGCATATTAATAGAGGAGCTCAAGGTGAAATGCAGGTTCTCGTGTAAAGGAACAGTTCACCCAAAAATTAACATTTTGCTGAAAATGTACTTGCCCTCATGCCATTTTAAGATGTAGATGAGTTTGTTTCTTCTCTTCATTGGAACAGATTTGGAGAAATTTAGCATTACAATCACTTCCTCTGCAGTGAATGTGGTGCCCGTCAAATGGAGTCCCCCAAACAGCTGAATAAAAACATCACAATAATACAAAAGTAATCCACAGTATTGCTTTCTTTTCAAATCCATTATTAATTGATGGTGCTGGAGTTGTGTGGATTACTGTTGCAGCTGTTTGAACTCTCATTCTGACGGCACCCATTCACTGCAGAGGATCCATTGGTGAGCAAGTCCCAAATCTGTTGATCGCAAAAACAAACTCATCTACATCTTGGATGGCTTGGGGGGGGATACATTTTTTTTTTGCAATTTTCATTTTTGGGTGACTATTCCTTTAATTACTCCAGATCAGAGTCCGTTTTAAACAACCCCAATATAATCCTTTCTGTTTCTACTTTAAAAGTTATTATTACTGTCTTCGTGACATGGGCTGATATCAAGAGCTTGGAACCACACAGTAAGTAAAGCCTGTAGTAGTGTTTTGAAGATTGAAAATGTGTTAAGGATTTTGAATTTTGAATGATATTTTTGTTTGTTCCTCAGACCGTGGTTATCATAAGGCACTGCGGGAAAATGAACCAGACTCTTGTTTTGTTTTCTTAGTTGGCACAAAAAGAGACCTCCTGGTGAGAAACGCCCCCACAGACTAAGCACAACACGGTACACTAAACTTGTAAACCTATTAAGGCTCCTGCTGTCCTTCTGTGAAGTCCTGCCAGAAGAGTGCCAGAGACAGAGAGCGCTGCCATAAATAATTGCAGCATAAATGTGAAGTCCTGCAGTTTTGGGTCGGTGTCCTCAAAAACCAAGTACAATTCTGAACGGGAATAAGAATATCATGTACTTTATAGTTATTGCTGTTTCCATTACAAGAAGTACAAGATGGGTGCTACATGTTAACTGGTACTGCTTAACACTGGTTTTGAAGGGGACGCACAGCCAGGAGGTTTTTCTTTCGCGGTGGCAGCTCTGGCCTTTGAAGATGCCATCCTAAAGGACCTGGAGACATGGAAGCAGCACACGGCAGCCAGATTGGAGATGGAAGTGTTCTCGGTAACAGATTGCACTCTGAAATCATAAAACATAGATGTTCACTTAACGTAAATGTTGTGTGTATGGAGTAAAAAAGGTGGGTTTGTTATTTTCAGATGATAAAGTACTGGCAGATGCCCAGGAAAAGCCAAAGAAGAAGTCTTTTGGTTGACCCTCAGTGTTTCAAGAAGCAGAATTAACCCATTTTGTGTTTACAGGACGATAAATATTTAACCTAGTAGAAAACAAAGTGTTTTGGTTACATAACCAAGCTCTGAGTTGGTGCATCTCTAATGTACTCTTCACAGCGAGGGGACCACCTTATCATGAACACTACATAAGAATAAGTCACTGACAATCAAATATGATTTCCATGCATTTGATTTATTACTGTATTATTACCATCAGTATTTTCGCAACATAAAACTGGCCATTTTAATATTACAGCATTTTGGTTTTTCCTTTTCCTTTTGTACTTTCTTCCCTCCCTGTGGCAGAATGAATAAACATGCATTATAAGTGCAGACACCAGCTTATGATTTTTTTTTTTATCGTATGTGTTCTTTACCTTGAGAAATATATACGCATCAGTTTGACAATGTACAAACCTAATTTATAATGGGTAATCAGATAGCTCGACCCTATTTCATTAGACTAGTAGACCTAGTAGGCCCTATTTTTTTAAACGTTTTTTCTACAAAGAAAGCAAAATACTTAGCATAATCTTCTCAATCAGAATGCTAAGATCCTTCACTTTTGAATATTATATTATAATTATATTATATTATATTATGTATTAGTTATATTAGATTATTGTACGTGTCTGTCAAACGATTAATCACGTCTAAAATAAAAAGTTATTGTTTACATATTCAATGTGTGTACTGTGTAATTGTATTATGTAGATATAAAAGCACACACATCCCACACGTATATATTTTTAAAAGATTTACATGTATAGATTAATATTCATTAATTTATATATACTATAAATATCTATAATATATCAATATTACAGAGTTTTCTTAAATATACACATTCATGTTGATTGTATTTATAGATACCGAATAAATATGCACCGCCTCACACACAGTATTATGTGAACAAAAACGTTTATTTTGGACGCGATTAATCGTTTTGACAGCACAAGTAATATTATATATAATATGAAGGTAGAGACTTTATTCCTGACTTCCAGACAGAAATTCCTCTCCCATGCGCCAGGCGCCCGCTGTGTAGCGTTTTTTTCTATTATCAACAAACCCCCGAAAGAAGACTATCTTTCCTATTCCGTAACAGCACAAATGTTGCATTAGTTCTGACAGATACATTTAAGCTTATTGGGTTTGTCGGTTTAGAAATACAGAATGTTGACCTTCTATGTAATAAACCTGCGTCTTACAAATTAGAACTCAGTTGTTTTTGCAGAGCGTCCTCTGGGATGAGACAGAAATGATCCCACGCGACTTGTAACAAACACGGAGGATGACAGACATACGGTTCCCGACCTTGACTGGTGTTTCTTCAGCTTCAAGCACTTTACGTGTCATTTTAAACCTTTGTTTCCTATCATGAATACTTGAAGGATGCAGACAATGAAGACGTCGATAGTCTTCAGACCGCTTTCAGGCAACTAGATATTTCTCCTGTTTTGTAAATGTGAACGTGACTGTCCTGGTTCATCATCAATACTACAATGACTGTCACCATGCAGGCAAACAAGTCCTACAAACTTGTGGTGCACAAGAAGGGCTTTGGAGGGAGGAAAAACTGAATAGGTTTAGTTTATGACACTGGCTCTTTAACATCCCGGTGTGTTGTGCACGCATGTCTTAACACGTCACTCGTTCTCCACATATTTATGAGTTGTGAGGAATCCTAAAGCTTTCTCAGGTGAAACTGGGGAATTGGTTGAGATTGCGCATCCGAAGAGAAAGAAAAAAGATACAGGTGAGCTGACCTTTCTGCTATATAATCATTAATGCAACTCAAATTGGGAAACTCGGTATTAAATAAATTCAGGCACACAGACTGAAGCAGTTTGAAGTCTGGTTCTGGGGGGTTTTAATTGTTGACGATTTAGCTCACATTTACAAAAAACCCACCACTTCACTATCTCAACCCAATTACAATTACTTCATTAGACCATAATTAATCTCTCGCAAA